>NC_086452.1:297070307-297252807 GCF_028390025.1 Pseudophryne corroboree
GGTCATATTGCTGTCTTCCATGCAGCAGAGATCGCATACTGCTAGAAGAGTCACTGACCTAATCTGGTTTTTATTTACAGTAGTCCTGTATACAGTAGTTGTGGAGCTGAAAGCAACTTTGTGCTTATGTGCCCACCAGTATGGTTTCCTAGATGTGGACGATGGGTGTTTCCTTTTAAAACTTTCTAAATAATGACCGTTCTCGAAACAGATTTATTTAACGCGTAGTTTTCCTTATAACCCCTTTTGTTCTCAAGTAGCCCTTTATCAGTGGTGGCTGGTAACTTTATCATTCATGGTTTGGTTCTGATTTGGAACTTGTGCTGTGATTCCTGCCTTCCATTTTCTTTAATGAGTGAGTTTTACAATTTTGTGAGGGTGTACACACTGTCAATCAATGCATGATGTATGTAAATGGCCATGCATGTAGTTTCACAAATGTGAGTTGTGCACACAGTAAAGACTGAACTATATTTTAGTTTTTTTGCTTTCATTTTTTTTAATATCCTATTATCTCCAGAATGTGATTATTTTTTCTATAATCATGAAAACAGGATTTAAAAAAAAAAAAAAAAAAAATCTCAGCCTTGTTAATTAAATGTAATAGTTATTTTTTTGTGATCACTCGACTTAAAAATGTATGTTTATCATTTAAATTATGATTACTTATACCAAATTAGAATCTAAATTGAACCCTACACATCTATATCTAGTTCTAACTTTTTATTTAAAAATATTGATTACAAGTGCTACCATTGGTGAAACTACATGCCTGGAAATCGTTAAAATGGGTTTAGGAGGGAACAACGTTAGCTTTTGTTTTTATGTTTTTAATAAAGTTTGGATCAACATGTACTTGATAACTGTCTTAAAATGCTGGCAGAAGCAATGTATTTTATACAAACTGAACAATCTGGCCCCCTTGTTTTATTTATAAAGGTTCAATGTATCTATGCCTGCCTACTTCAATCCGCAAGGGAGTATCAGAAAGGCCCCGCATTCGCCGAGCCGTGAGTTATAACAAACTTTTCAGATGTGTTAATGAATGTGGACGAAACGCAGTTGTGTAATCCAAAGAGAAAGTTACTTCTTGCAGCTGCTGGCCTAAACGGAGCTAATCTTTATAAACAGAATATAGAACAGGACATAGGTCTACATGCCTTACTTTCAGCAAATACGTTTGACCAAGTATGGGTTACCAAGGAAAATAACTCAAATGGATTTCAGACGTCTGACTATAATTTATTAAAAGGTTTTCAACACCGTTTACATTTGAACACTGTTAAAATATTTAGGAGTCTATTTACTAAGCCTTGGACACAGATAAAGTGGATGGAGATAAAGTACCAGCCAATCAGCTCCTAACTGTCATGTTAAAGGCTGTGTGTGAAAAATGACAGTTAGGAGTTGGTTGGTACTTTATCTCCGACCAAGGCTTAGTAAATAGACCCCATAACCTCATTTGGTTGTATGCATTTAATTTCAGGAAATTGATGACTTTAGTATAATTAATTTAAGGTCCTTTTGTCCTTCTGTATGAGAAATATCGTAACATTAAACAAATGGTGAGGTGATCGCGGTAAAATGTCATTTTTTTGTTTTGGAAAAATTTATGCCCTAATGTTTGCCTGGAAAAAAATAAGAAAGCGCATACAAGGATTAACATGTTTCACAGGCCAGTTTTTTTTTTTTACTTTAAGTTCAAGGGAGATGGCATATAAAATACACACATCACTGTTCATATAAATTATGGAGTCGAAAAAAACATTGATACAAGTTATAGCCAAAAAAACATGCAATTAAAAATAACTTTCTATGTGCATAAAATAACTATATTCTTAATTTGAACCACCCAGTGCTTGATCATTTTGATAAGCATCATCATTTACATGATGTGCTATGGATTGCTGGATACTAAAAGTAGTATGAACAGTCCTTTGAGTATTACATAACTGAAAGGCTAATATATCTCAATCCTACGTTCTTGTGCACTTTTCATTTTTATACAGTACTAACTTTCCATTGCCATTCTCTCAAGTTACTAGTCTTGAAACCATTACATCCCGCAGCCTTTAGATACTGGCTTAAAACTTGTGGGTGCAGATCAAAAAATTGAAATACATAGTACAGCAGTTTTTTATTTGCTATGACACTGACTATGCCTGAGGGTGTGAATTGACAAATCTGTACACAGCTGTTCTCTAGATAACTGCAAGCCTATGACTAGCTCTGTTAAGTACCACAGTAATTTAAAGTTGAAAGATACCATTGCATCTCAAGTAGATAAATAAGCCATGCTTTCAGCATATTGATAGACTAAATAGTATGCTTGGCATATGTACTATAAGTACATATACTTGCATTTCCTCATCCAGGTATATAATTATATCAGTAAAGTCAATCCGATTAGCGGTGATGTGCTATCAAACTTTATCTGTGATGTTCACGTATCTGCTAATCACATTACACTCAACATTGCTTCTTTTCTGCACATCTCTGGGGTGCGAGGAAAAAGTAGGTTTGTTACTGGCTGTGACGTACAGTTCCGCCAATTGAATTTCCCCTGAACTATATTTATAATGAGTTTTAAGGGGGAAATGTAATTGTTTGAAAGAATTGGCTCCTGTCTAAAGTGGGCAGGGGCAAATTCAATTATTTTGGGTGACCTGCCCGGAAGTTGCATGTATAGTAGATTTCTACTCTCATCCTCCTGAGCTGCTAGCAGAAATCCATGTACAGTAGGACTTCGGGGTTAGTTAAGGGTCCTAGGCACACCCTAACTGCTGCACATGGCACCGGAAAAGCTGCTTACCACGGCATTAGGGCGCAAGTATGCGGCCATCGCAACTAGCGCAGGGCTAGTTGTGCAAACCATTGAATTAGCTCCTGGTTCCTTTAGACGGGAGGTAGTTCAAACTATTGAATCTCCCCCTGAGAACCTATTAACTGCTATTTTCTAATCTACGCTTTCATTTGGTTGTGAACAACCTCCTTAAGTATAGTATTAGATGTACTTGATACCCCCTAGTCTGTTTTATTTTTATGATTAGTCATCTATGAAAAGGGATGGTAAATATGTAACATTAGTAATGTAATTTTGTATACATTCTGGGGGGGAAAAATGTAAACAAAAGATTTGTACCCACTTACATGAAGCTAGGCATTTAGTGAACAATTACCACACCATCTCAACAATGTAGTGACACTTGTTTCAGGAATAACCGTGAACGGTGAGACTTATGTACAACTTTTTATTATAATTTCAATAGTTTTCTTTTAAACTCCTCATGATTAACTGAATTTTAAAATCCATTGCATAGTTTGCAAGGAATTTTTTTTTTTCGAGGTATGGGATAATTCTATCTAGAAACCTCATATCCAGACATTTCTGAAAACCAGAAATAAAAGAGAGCAATCTCTGCTTAGTATTAACGTCATGCACTTGGGCATGATTGCCGTGCTCCTCACGGTGACTGCTGGCAAACAATTTGGAGGATTGACAGGGCAGCATGGAGAAAGATGGATTAACAAAAAGTTTATTTTGAATACAGTTCTCTTAATTATGGCAAAACCTCTTATTTGGAAAACTCAAAGTTGCCTGTATTTAGTTTTACATGTTCACTGATCTTGTACTGTTTTTCTGAATGTTATAAGCAGCTTTGTTCACTAAACATAAACATATCCAGGATTTAAGTGTAGCAAATTATGATTTTTTGGAAATACAGTGAACATGGAACAGTCCAGTGGTTGGCACAAAGCTTACCAATAACAGGTGCCTTTTTTCTTTACGCCGGCACTTTCTGATTAGCTAGACTTTTTTGTCTCTAGTGGCTTCCCCTTCCTTCTACATAAGTGCTTTTTAGTGGTTTGGAGCACTGGTTTACAGCTGGGGCTCCTTGCCAAAATAGGTGGATAAATTATGTTGTATTGCTGATGTGTGGCCCTGTTAAATGTTGTTGTGAAGTTTTTATTAAATTAATAAAAAAATAAAAAAAAGAGCTTCCAACCTAGACCATTTTTATGTCTTGGAATTTGATCTTGTGGATCAGCTTTGTATTGAATTAAGCAGCAAATAACTAGTCTAGTATAAGATATTAAGTGAGGCAGTTATTGTATTCTCTCAGCTACTCTATGGAGCTGATTCACTTGTTTTACCCTACAGCTACAGAGCAATTCAATTGTTGCTCTGTTTAGACGCCCAGTAGCCATGGGGGCTGACATATATTTTCTCGCCGTTTTAGATTGCTAACCCAGTCTGTTTGGGCGCAGTGTGCATGGGCTCCCAAACACAATTAAATTATGACAATTGTTGGGTGTCTAAAAAGTCCCTCGTTTAGATGGGATTTTTAGATGCCCAAAACAATTGAATCAGCCCATATCGGTTAATACTGCTTTCATGGTTCTAGTGCAGGGGTGGGCAATAAGCGGGTCTCCAGCTGCTATGGGAATACATATACCAGCATGCCCTGCCACGGTTTTACGGTCAGGCTTTGCTAAAGCTGTGGCAGGGCATGCTGGGATGTCCAGTTTAGCAGCAGCTGTAGGACCAATTATTGCCCACCGCTGTTCTAGGGCCTTTTGTTACAAATAGAGCATGATTGGTATTTACTGCTCTAGTAGACATACTGATGCACTTCGTGCGGTTGTTTATCAGGTTAAGGTTCCTAGCCATTCTCTTCTATAAAAATCTACAGCATACTTTCTTTATAATATCCCTTACTTACCACCTGGTGTGTGCTCTGCATAAACGTGCATTAACATGTACTAATTCCTTCGTGTGTCTTCCTCTTTATAATGCCACCCTTTATATTATAATCACGCTAGGTTGTAAGCTGGCATAAAGAGGAAGCACTCTGTTTTGTAATGTTCTAAGTATAGCATATAAACTTTAGTTAAGAGTGGTGAGTTTGGATGTTGCCCTTTTTGCTTTTTAATTATGTACATCAAAGGACATAGAAAACAAAAACATAGGAAAAATCTGTCTGGTCTCCAGCTGATCACATCATGAAAAGTTTTGGCAGTCCACTGAGCACGACATGGGTAAT
This sequence comes from Pseudophryne corroboree, assembly GCF_028390025.1. Classification (NCBI taxonomy): domain Eukaryota; kingdom Metazoa; phylum Chordata; class Amphibia; order Anura; family Myobatrachidae; genus Pseudophryne; species Pseudophryne corroboree. Next base: position 297,075,353 of record NC_086452.1, read on the forward strand.
GTTGGTAAAATGTTGCACACTAACAGTTTTCCTGGGTCTTGGCTAGTGTAAGTACTTCTCAGGTTTGTATGCGTAATATTACCCTGCATCCTGTTGTAACCTACCCCTATTAGTAACACTGTATCCCCCATTTATGAGGTTATAGCAGGTTTCTCTTCATGAAAATGATTTCTGCTTTTAAAGTGTACGGTTGCCTAAGCCTTTTATGCTAATGGTCTGCTTTAAAAAATAAGGGAATAACATTATAATCCATAATGCATTGTTTTCTAGTGCGTTGGAACATGCTGTTCCCCATAGTTTAACAGAAAGATAGCTTTTATCCTGTCTCATAGAGACAGATTTGTTTTCATTCTTTTGGGTTCTGTATAGATAACATTAATATGCTAAAATTGTTCCCGATCACAAATATGTTTCTAGATAATGTAGTCATTTCAATTTTTTTATGTCACTGAAGCAACGTTATTTAATATATAATTACTGGAAAATGTACTTGTGTAAGAGGCTGTATCTACCTATTGGTGGACCTTCAGTGGTTTAAGTATTCTGATATTTTGCCCACAAACAATGAAACCATGGTGATGAAAACAACTGTTCTACTTGAACTAAACACCTCCGTTGACCACTGCTTACCTGCAACGGTTTTCTATAAGTGGAAGAATAAGCGAAATTGTCATGGTATTAATTGGTATCTACATAAATTAAGTGATACCATGTTAGAGAGTTTGCAGGCAGATCAAGAAAACTATCTCATTTTCAGTGCACATGTACTATGTATATTGAAAACCTAAATATTAGCATCTGCCCAGTATCATCATTTTAGTCCGTTATGTTCCAGCGCACAGTGAAAACTTGGATTCAAATCTCTAATATGGGATATTCTGGATCTTCTTTTGCAGGCGACACAACAAGACAGCGGATCAAGTTCAGTGATGAAAGAGTGTGTAAAAGCCACCTGCTCAATTGCTGTCCCCATGATATCCTATTAGGAACGGTAAGTGCATTTAAAGATTCTGTTCATGGTGTAATCTATCCAGTTCACTCACAGGAAACTTGAAGCATTTTTTTCATTTTTATTTTATTTTTATTCGCAAGGTGCTCTGTTTCACTAATGGCTGCACAATTAGCATTATAGACAAGCAGCAGACCACATTATAAGTTCACACCACAAGTATGAATATTCACGCAGCCCAAATTAACTTATGGATAGTAAATCACGTTGTTGACAATATAATTACTAAAATCATTAACAGTGATAAGGTAAATGCACTTTGCTTACGCTGACATCTTGTTTTTGTATGGCTGCCAGTTGCCCAACACTGGCCTACAGATTAAATGCTGTCTTTCATCCTAAAATAGCAGGTGAACTACTTGCAAGTGATATGTGGATCAATATTCTAGCCGGAATCAAATTAGCCACGGTAGATTACTGCTATCCAATTAGCCCTGAAGCCAGGAGCTATCTGGCCTCGGCAGGTCGAAAAAATATCCCTGATAACTAGCGGGTTAACGGATGCCACGACCATGTTAACGCATGAATCTGTAAACTTTTCACGGATTCTGGGGTATATTCAATTAAAGTCAGATCCATTCCGACATGTATTTGTCGTAATGGATCCGACAACCCCTATTCAAATCTCACCTTAATTTGACTTTTTCAAGTCGAATTGAGATGAGGGACGCAGAGGAGGAGAGGGGGGCGAGCCGTGGGGAGACCAGCGGGGGACAGCCGCCGGCAACCAGAGGCGATCAGCGCTACAGATGGATGTCACACAGCTGCCCGACCTCACGGCAGTGTCCACCCGGCTCCAGCAAGCTTTCTGGAGCCGGGTGGACGCTGCCGTGAGCTGCGCGGCTGTGTGTCATCCTGCTGCAGCGCTGTGCTGTAGCGCTGATCTCCTCTGGCTGCCCGCGGCAGCCCCCCGTCTCCTCTGGGTCCGCATCTCAGTCCGACATCTTTTGATGTCGGACTGAGATGGTCGAAAAGCAAGTACGTGGATTGGCGGCTATTACGCCGATCCACGTGCTTTTCGACAAGTCGAATTTTTCAACTTGTCGAAATTATTGAATAGGTTGGATCCCCTTCTGACCTAAAAAAAAGTCGAAAACCGCCGTTTTTTCGACAGACGGCAGTTTTCGACTTCAATTGAATATACCGCTCTGTGTGTTAATGCCCTGAATTACCATGTTAATACCCGTTAACTCGCTACTTTAACGGGCGTTAACAAGACTGTTGGATAAAAAATGAGAGCAGTTGAGCCTAAGGCTACCTCCCTTTTTCACCCATGGTAATTGAATTCTGACCTGTGTCATTTATTATTATTATTATTATTATTATTATTATTATTATTATTATCATCCTTTATATGGCACCACAAGGGTTCCGCAGCGGCCAATTGCAGAGTACATAAACAAATAATCAAAACCGTAAAACAGCAACTTACAGTTGAAGACAATATAGGACAAGTACAGTACAGGGTAAATATAGCTACATCAGCAGATAATAAGTATCAGGTGGCAGAAGACAGCTGGAGTTGATGCAGTTGAGATTATTAAAGTAAGAGAAAGGATAAGCACATGAGGGAAGAGGGCCCTACTCGTGAGAGCTTACATTCTAAAGCTGAGGGGTAGACAGACAGGGGTGACACAGATGGGGTACATAGAGAGCGTGGAACAGAGGGTTAGGATGAGATTTTGCTGGGTTTGGTGAAGAAGTGGGTCTTGAGAGCCCATTTGAAGTTTTGTGGAGAGTCTGAAGGGGGGAGAGGTAGGGAATTCCAGAGAATTGGAGCAGCACGTGAAAAATTTTGGAGGTAGGAGTGGGAGGAAGTAATCAGTAGGCAGGAGAGTCAGCGTGCATTAGCAGAACAAAGAGGACGGGTGGGAGTGTAAGGGGAGATAAGGTCAGAGATGTAAATGGGAGAGGAGTGGGTGAGGGCTTTGTAAGTGAGTGTGAGAAGCTTGAAATGGATTCTGAAAGGGAAGAGAAGCCAGTGAAGGTCTTGTAGCAGAGTGTCATCTATGTATGCATGGCATTGTCTGTTTGAAGCCGATTAGCCACTGCTTTCATAAACTGTTATAATCGCTTTGCTACAGTTCTTTTACGAGCATAAAGTAATTCATATTTTGGACTGGTGGATGCAGTTGGTAAGACACAGCACTCTGTGCTGTTGCACGCAGCACCCCCTTAGACAGGCTGCGGCCGTTTAGGAGCAGGAAGGTAGTGGTGCCAGCCAGCGTTCCTGAACATAGGCGTATAGAACCTAATTTCTCTATCGTCCTAGTGGATGCTGGGGTTCCTGAAAGGACCATGGGGAATAGCGGCTCCGCAGGAGACAGGGCACAAAAAGTAAAGCTTTAGGATCAGGTGGTGTGCACTGGCTCCTCCCCCTATGACCCTACTCCAAGCCTCAGTTAGATTTTTGTGCCCGGCCGAGAAGGGTGCAATCTAGGTGGCTCTCCTAAAGAGCTGCTTAGAAAAGTTTAGCTTAGGTTTTTTATTTTACAGTGAGTCCTGCTGGCAACAGGATCACTGCAACGAGGGACTTAGGGGAGAAGAAGTGAACTCACCTGCGTGCAGGATGGATTGGCTTCTTTGGCTACTGGACATTAGCTCCAGAGGGACGATCACAGGTACAGCCTGGATGGTCACCGGAGCCTCGCCGCCGGCCCCCTTGCAGATGCTGAAACAAGAAGAAGGTCCAGAATCGGCGGCATGAAGACTCCTCAGTCTTCTTAAGGTAGCGCACAGCACTGCAGCTGTGCGCCATTTCCTCTCAGCACACTTCACACGGCAGTCACTGAGGGTGCAGGGCGCTGGGAGGGGGGCGCCCTGGGAGGCAATGAAAACCTATTTTTGGCTAAAAATACCTCACATATAGCCTCCGGGGGCTATATGGAGATATTTAACCCCTGCCAGAATCCGTTAAGAGCGGGAGACGAGGCCGCCGAAAAAGGGGCGGGGCCTATCTCCTCAGCACACAGCGCCATTTTCCCTCACAGAAAGGCTGGAGGGAAGGCTCCCAGGCTCTCCCCTGCACTGCACTACAGAAACAGGGTTAAAACAGAGAGGGGGGGCACTAATTTGGCGTTAGAAATATATAAAAAAGATGCTATAAGGGAAAACACTTATATAAGGTTGTCCCTATATAATTATAGCGTTTTTGGTGTGTGCTGGCAAACTCTCCCTCTGTCTCTCCAAAGGGCTAGTAGGTCCTGTCCTCTATCAGAGCATTCCCTGTGTGTGTGCTGTGTGTCGGTACGTGTGTGTCGACATGTATGAGGACGATGTTGGTGAGGAGGCGGAGCAATTGCCTGTAATGGTGATGTCACTCTCTAGGGAGTCGACACCGGAATGGATGGCTTATTTAGGGAATTACGTGATAATGTCAACACGCGCCAAGGTCGGTTGACGACATGAGACGGCCGACAAACAATTAGTACCGGTCCAGACGTCTCAAAAACACCGTCAGGGGTTTTAAAACGCCCGTTTACTTTAGTCGGTCGACACAGACACAGACAGGGACACTGAATCCAGTGTCGACGGTGAATAAACAAACGTATTCCTTATTAGGGCCACACGTTAAGGGCAATGAAGGAGGTGTTACATATTTCTGATACTACAAGTACCACAAAAGAGGGTATTATGTGGGATGTGAAAAAACTACCGTAGTTTTTCCTGAATCAGATAAATTAAATGAAGTGTGTGATGATGCGTGGGTTCCCCCCGATAGAAAATATGGGCGGTATACCCTTTCCCGCCAGAAGTTAGGGCGCGTTGGGAAACACCCCTTAGGGTGGATAAGGCGCTCACACGCTTATCAGAACAAGTGGCGGTACCGTCTATAGATAGGGCCGTCCTCAAGGAGCCAGCTGACAGGAGGCTGGAAAATATCATAAAAAGTATATACACACATACTGGTGTTATACTGCGACCAGCGATCGCCTCAGCCTGGATGTGCAGAGCTGGGGTGGCTTGGTCGGATTCCCTGACTAAAAATATTGATACCCTTGACAGGGACAGTATTTTATTGACTATAGAGCATTTAAGGATGCATTTCTATATATGCGAGATGCACAGAGGGATATTTGCACTCTGGCATCAAGAGTAAGTGCGATGTCCATATCTGCCAGAAGATGTTTATGGACACGACAGTGGTCAGGTGATGCAGATTCCAAACGGCACAAAGGTGTATTGCCGTATAAAGGAAGAAGAGTTATTTGGGGTCGGTCCATCGGACCTGGTGGCCACGGCAACTGCTGGAAAATCCACAGTTTTTACCCTAAGTCACATCTCTGCAGAAAAAGACACCGTCTTTTCAGCTTCAGTCCTTTCGTCCCTATAAGAGTCATATCTGCCCAGGGATAGAGGAAAGGGAAGAAGACTGCAGCAGGCAGCCCATTCCCAGGAACAGAAGCGTTCCACCGCTTCTGACAAGCTCTCAGCATGACGCTGAGACCGTACAGGACCCCTGGATCCTACAAGTAGTATCCCAGGGGTACAGATTGGAATGTCGAGACGTTTCCCCTGCGCAGGCTCCTGAAGTCTGCTTTACCAAGGTCTCCCTCCGACAAGGAGGCAGTATGGGAAACAATTCACAAGCTGTATTCCCAGCAGGTGATAATTAAATTACCCCTCCTACAACAAGAAAAGGGGTATTATTCCACACTATATTGTGGTACTGAAGCCAGAAGGCTAGGTGAGACCTATTCTAAATCTAAAAAAATTTGAACACTTACAAAGGTTCAAATCAAGATGGAGTCACTCAGAGCAGTGATAACGAACCGGGAAGAAGGGGACTATATGGTGTCCCGAGACATCAGGGATGCTTACCTCCATGTCCCAAAATTTGCCCTTATCACTAAGGGTACCTCAGGTTCGTGGTACAGAACTGTCACTATCAGTTTCAGACGCTGCCGTTTGGATTGTCCACGGCACCCCGGGTCTTTACCAAGGTAATGGCCGAAATGATGGTTCTTCTTCGAAGAAAAGGCGTCTTAATTATCCCTTACTTGGACGATCTCCTGATAAGGGCAAAGTCCAGGGAACAGTTGGAGGTCGGAGTAGCACTATCTCGGATACTGTTACAACAGCAGGGGTGGATTCTAAATATTCCAAAATCGCAGCTGATCCCGACAACAAGTCTCCTGTGCTTAGGGATGATTCTGGACACAGTCCAGAAAAAGGTGTTTCTCCCGGAAGAGAGAGCCAGGGAGTTATCCGAGCTAGTCAGGAACCTCCTAAAATCAGTGCATCATTGCACAAGGGCCATGGTAAAAAAATGGTGACTTCCTTCGAAGCAATTCCAGTCGGCAGATTTCATGCAAGAACTTTTCAGTGGGATCTGCTGGACAAATGGTCCGGATCGCATCTTCAGATGCATCAGCGGATAACCCTATATCCAAGGACAAGGGTGTCTCTCCTGTGGTGGTTACAGAGTGCTCATCTTCTAGAGGGCCGCGGATTCGGCATTCAGTTTTGGATGTTGGTGACCACGGAGGCCAGCCCGAGAGGCTGGGGAGCAGTCACACAAGGAAAAAATTTCCAGGGAGTGTGATCAAGTCTGGAGATTTTTCTCCACATAAATATACTGGAGCTAAGGGCAATTTACAATGCTCTAAGCTTAGCAAGACCTCTGCTTCAAGGTCAGCCGGTATTGATCCAGTGGGATAAAACATCACGGCAGTCGCCCACGTAAATAGACAGGGCGGCACAAGAAGCAGGAGGGCAGTGGCAAAAACTGCAAGGACTTTTCGCTGGGCGGAAAATCATGTGATAGCACTGTCAGCAGTGTTTCATTCCGGGAATGGAAACTGGGAAGCAGACTTCCTCAGTAGGCACGACCTCCACCCGGCAGAGTGGGAACTTCATGGGGAAGTTTTCCACATGATTGTAAACCGTTGGGAATTACCAAAGGTGGACATGATGGCGTCCCGTCTGAACAAAAAACGGGACAGGTATTGCGCCAGGTTAAGAGACCCTCAGGCAATAGCTGTGGACGTTCTGGTAACACCGTGGGTGTACCAGTCGGTGTATGTGTTCCATCCTCTGCTTTTCATACCTAAGGTACTGAGAATTATAAGACGTAGATGAGTAAGAACTATACTCATGGCTCCGGATTGGCCAAGAAGGACTTGGTACCCGGAACTTCAAGAGATGCTCACAGAGGACTTATGGCCTCTGCCGCTAAGAAGGGACTTGTTTCAGCAAGTACCATGTCTGTTCCAAGACTTACCGCGGCTGCGTTTGACGGCATGGCGGTGGAACGCCGGATCCTAAGGGAAAAGGCATTCAGGAAGAGGTCATTCCTACCCTGGTCAAAGCCAGAAAGGAGGTGACCGCACAACATTATCACCACATGTGGCGAAAATATGTTGCGGGGTGTGAGGCCAGGAAGGCCCCACGAAGAAATTTCAACTCGGTCGATTCCTGCATTTCCTGCAAACAGGAGTGTCTATGGGCCTCAAATTGGGGTCCATTAAGGTTCAAATTTCGGCCCTGTCGATTTTTCTTCCAGAAAGAATTGGCTTCAGTTCCTGAAGTCCAGAAGTTTGTCAAGGGAGTATTGCATATACAACCCCCTTTTGTGCCTCCAGTGGCACTGTGGGATCTCAACGTAGTTCTGGGATTCCTCAAAACACATTGGTTTAAAACCAGTCAAATCTGTGGATTTGAAGCATCTCACATGAAAAGTGAACATGCTCTTGGACCTGGCCTGGACCAGGCGAGTGTCAAATTGGTGGTTTTTTTTCTCAAAAAAGCCCATATCTGTTTGTCCATTCGGACAGGGCAGAGCTGCGGACTCGTCCCCAGTTCTCTCCCTAAGGTGGTGTCCGTGTTTCACCTGAACCAGTTTATTGTGGTGTCTTGCGCCTACTAGGGACTTGGAGGACTCCAAGTTGCTAGATGTGGTCAGGGCCCTGAAAATATAGGTTCCAGGACGGCTGGAGTCAGGAAAACTGACTTGCTGTTATCCTGTATGCACCCAACAAACTGGGTGCTCTTGCTTCTAAGCAGACTTTGCTAGTTGGATGTGTAATACAATTCAGCTTGCACATTCTGTGGCAGGCCTGCCACAGCCAAAATATGTAAATGCCCATTCCACAAGGAAGGTGGGCTCATCTTGGGCGGCTGCCCGAGGGGTTTCGGCTTTACAACTTTGCCGAGCGGCTATTTAGTCAGGGGCAAACACGTTTGTAAAATCCTACAAATTTGATACCCTGGCTAAGGAGGAACTGGAGTTCTCTCATTCGGTGCTGCAGAGTCATCCGCACTCTCCCGCCCGTTTGGGAGCTTTGGTATAATCCCCATGGTCCTTTCAGGAACCCCAGCATCCACTAGGACGATAGAGAAAATAAGAATTTACTTACCGATAATTCTATTTCTCGGAGTCCGTAGTGGATGCTGGGCGCCCATCCCAAGTGCGGATTATCTGCATTACTTGTACATAGTTACAAAAATCGGGTTATTATTTGTTGTGAGCCATCTTTTCAGAGGCTCCGCTGTTATCATACTGTTAACTGGGTTCAGATCACAGGTTGTACAGTGTGATTGGTGTGGCTGGTATGAGTCTTACCCGGGATTCATAAATCCTTCCTTATTGTGTACGCTCGTCCGGGCACAGTATCCTAACTGAGGCTTGGAGGAGGGTCATAGGGGGAGGAGCCAGTGCACACCACCTGATCCTAAAGCTTTACTTTTTGTGCCCTGTCTCCTGCGGAGCCGCTATTCCCCATGGTCCTTTCAGGAACCCCAGCATCCACTACGGACTCCGAGAAATAGAATTATCGGTAAGTAAATTCTTATTTTCTGGGAGTGCTGAGGCCAGTGTCTACCAGTTTCAGATGTACTGGCCTAGACATCTCCTGCTGTGTTAGCATATCTGCACACAGCAGCTGTGTCCACTTCTGAATCGCCCCTACTGTCCCTAAAGCAGTAGTTTTAATGATGTGCAATGAAGAGGTGCAGTCTGGCAAGATAAGATTACGGGTGTGGTATGATATGCTGACAGTCATTGTGTCAACATGAGAATGTCGACCTTGTCAACTTTGCTCATGTAGACACTGATGAAATGTTGACATTCAGATTATTTATCTGCTCCCAACGGCGTCTTCCTCGTCCCCATGGCCATGTGAATGTGGGGTCATTTGATGGAATGGCGTTCTGGCGAGTATACCTTCCCTATCCCTGATCCCTTCCCCTAGGGCAGTGATAGGGAACCTTTGGCACTCCAGCTGCTGTTGAGCTACACATCCCAGCATGCCCTGCTACAGTTTTGCTATTTGGCCATGCTAAAACTGTAGCAGGGCATCCTGGGATGTGTAGTTCAACAGCTGGAGTGCCAAATGTTCCCCATCACTGCCCTAGTGCCTAAGCCACAGCATAACCCAACTGTCATTATTCTAAGAATGTCGACATTGGTAATATTGACTTAATGACTACATCCAGAGATTGCTGGTAATGTTTTTCCCATGCTAGGTGGCGCTGTCAGCTTCCTAGTTGCTGTATGTACGTGAAGGTTCAGTTAACACCATTAACAATTGTATATATTTTAACTATAAAACAAATGAAAAAATGTTGGTAGAGAGTGGCATTAAAATTGTAGCTATTTTGTGATTTAGCAATTGCAGTATTTGGAAAGTTGTGACACTGATTTATGAAAACTGTAAAAATAGGTGTTTATATGGTAGTGTTATTGGGTAGTGATTAATTGCTGCAATTTGTTTTAGTTCCAAAAAGTGTTCAATTCATAAATGTTGAGCTGCTCCTGTAGTGACGCATCATAAAAGTGAAGTTTTATTGTTCTTCCAGTATAGCACAAGAGAGCTGTTGTTTTGGAGATATTACCTTGTGTCACTTGTGTAGCCTCTCACCTGTTCTGGATGCTTGCAATTCTGTAAATAATAGCTATACTGTCCAGTCAGGTCCTAATTCAGTAGATGGGATTAACAGTGCAGCCAGTTAATGCATTACATAAGAGCTTCATTTGCTGACCTGAAATAGGCAATTCTGTATAGCCATGTCAGATTTGACTTGATTGGTTAAATCACCAGATTTGAGACCGAGCTATAGGTTACTGTATAATAACAGAAGCATTCACCAACACTGAAAAGCACAAGTCACTTAGAGTGACACTTTCAAAATTCTTCTGTAAACCTAGTCAACTGACAGCCTTTTTACTGCAATTTGATCATTGAATAATTTGCTGACTTCATAAAGTTCTCTGTTCTTTGGGGGTCATTCCGAGTTTATCGTAGCAGCACAGCTACGATCATTCACACTGACATGCGGGGGGACGCCCAGCACAGCTCAGCCTCAGTCTCTCACTGCAGCAGCCCAGTACGGCACAGGGTGTGGTGCAAAACTTCAAAAAGGTGCTCAGGTGACATTAACTTCACTTGAGGGTGGTGAGTGGTATGTAAAATAAGATTTTTATCTTTTTTATTGTACATAATTATAATTTAGTAAGTCCAGTGATTGGTGGGGCAATATCATTTTCTCTCTCTCTCTCTCTCTCTCTCTCTCTCTCTCTCTCTCTCTCTCTCTCTCTCTCTCTCTCTCTCTCTCTCTCTCTCTCTCTCTCTCTCTCTCTCTCTCTCTCTCTCTCTCTCGTGTAAAAAAAGGGGACTCTGCTGTATTAATGTGTAAAAAGGGGGACATGACGTATACAGCAATATTCAATTGTTTTTCCCCTAGAGTGACCGGAGATCGCGGGGCGCAATATATTGGGTGTTTTTTTGCACTGATTGCACCTATAAAGGTTGGATTTAGCCATGTAAATCAGCTAAACCCAACCAAAGTGCTTGTTGTTATCACAAAAACTGCTTTAGGAGCGCCCAAATGGATCACTTTTCTTGCATTTCCGCTTGCCACCCCCAGGGCTGCGAGCTGAAATGCAGGCACCAGTAGCCATCGCGCCTGAAATGAGCAACAATTGAATTGCTCCATTTGGGCGCCATGTAGTGGCTGCCAGCATGCGTCACAATTGAATCTTACCCATCGTGCATCTGTGTTTGAATATTGCCAGTGCAGCTTTGATCACGTGATTTAAAGACACTTTTTTTTTTTTTTTTTTTGCAGATTGTTATAGATGTGGTTTATTTTAAACAATTTGGCCAATTATAATCTGAAACCTATTTGCTCTTTGCTGTATATGCTGTGCCATTGTTTTCTAAAGTGTTTTTACGTTTTCCTGCCTTTCCCTCTTCTCTGCAGAGAATGGATCTAGGAGAATGCTTGAAAATCCATGACCTGGCCCTGAGAGCAGATTATGAGATTGCATCCAAACAGCAAGATTTCTTCTTTGAGCTTGATGTGAGTTGTTTTAACTCAAATACTTAAGAATCATTTGTTTAAAGGGGGGTACACACGGAGAGATCCGTGCTTAAAATCTAAGCAATCTTGCTAGATTGCTTAGATTTTAAGCACGGATCTGCCGTGTGTATGCCCTCCAGCGATAGCGATGCGTGGCCCCGTGCATCGCTATCGCCAATGCTAGATTGAGCTGCATGCAGGCTCAATCTAGCGGGTTGCTCACTTCACCGTTGTGTGAAGTGAGCGGCCCCCCGTCGGCTTTCCCCCTCGCTCAGCACATCGCGCTGTGCTGAGCGGGGTGAGAGATGTGTGCTGAGCGGTCTGTGTTAAGATCGCTCAGCACACGTCTCTCCCGTGAGTACCCCCCTTTACTGTATAGTAAACTTTATTTAATCTCTCTAATCAAATCTGTGTTTTAGTTATGTTTAGTCATTATTTTAGACCTGGTATAACCATATGCTGCTTATGCATGTGGACTTTTGAGATCCATCTGAATTGCTGTCTTCCACGTTCCTCCAATTTCCTTTTCATATGAAACCAACCTTTCTGTTTATTAAAATGCTGGTTTGTTGGAATGGTACAAGCTCATATCTTGTTCCTGCTTTCTCCGTGTTGCTGTGCTAGAGATAATTAAAGCAGTGTTTGTGCATGTACTTATCTTTTTGTTTTTGAAAACGGTTATATGAATTAACATTGCAATGTAACGTAACAGGAATTTAATGGGTCAATTCAATTAGCTGCAATAACGTGTTTTTGCATATGTGTTATTCCATTACAAAACCCATGAATGTACCATGGGTCAGTGTGTGCATATTTAGGTTTGTACCACCTAGCGTAGCATAAACTGTAGAAAATCCTCCATCCATATCTTAGTAAATGCCTAACATGTAACAGAACCATCCCCTCCCGTGCCAAAAACAAGGTCAGAAAAAACAGGTTCGTTATTATGATTTTAAAGTCAGCTGAAATGTAGGAAAATATTCAGCCAGCAGGCATACAATAAAAAACAAGGTGTCATTCCTGCAAATCAGTTGCGTGTTTCCTTCACTATACGTAATGCTCCAAAGAGAAACAGGCAGACCACTCCATAGGCTCAAACCTGTACAAGGATGGGCAAAGGCTACTCTGTTTTCCCAAACACTTTCATCTTGGCACCCTGAACTTGACTATTCACTGCTGGGGGAGGAGTGGCTTCCTCTGTCAATCACTAATAACTCACTACTCATTGGCATGACCTGACTTTCCTCACAACCACATGCCCATTTGGTCATGCCTATCTATCATGCATCACATGATACATGCAAAGTGAGCTCTGGAATTGAATAGTGGCAGTAATTAGCCCACAGTGTCTGTAGAATCTTAATCTGCAAGGTTCCCCTAGGAAACCCTCAGCTAAGTGAATTGCTCCCTAAGAATTTTGGTGTCTCTGGCTACACCATCTTACTGAAGCATTAAACAAACTTGTTTGTTAGTTACATTTAAACGTTACCATCTCCAACCTTTGTCAGGACAGTTTGACTTTGAAAAAAGCAGATAGTGGGCTACCTCCTGAGTAAGCAAGGCAGGTACAGGGAATACATCCGAATCTCTGGCGGACGGGATGCCGGCTGTCATGGTCCCGACAGCAGGATCCTGCCCGCCAGAATACAGACAACGGGCAGGCGCTAGAGACTAGTTGCCAATAATGACGACAATAATAATAATTACATTTGCAGGAATTAAATGTACTTTGCACTTGTATACTATTTTTGAGAGCAATGGCTCTCACATCCAGGATGGCGTAGGGGGATGATTTAACTGGAGTGAATTCTGATTAATTCTAATTCTCATGGAGTCTGCCATTTTGACTTTTACATTGCTGTGTCTAAAACAATTTATAATTTTAGGACTATTTCTCTACCCATAGGCAATGGACCACTTGCAGTCATTCATTGCAGATTGTGACAGGAGGACTGACATTGCGAAAAAAAGATTGGCTGATACTCAGGAGGAGATAAGCGCAGAAGTAGCTGCCAAGGTAAGACCTACAATCTGCCAAAAATATGTTCCATTACTATGTTCATATTTGGTAAATAGGTTTTAAGTCCATCCATTTGATTGAATGATCTGTGCTGAGCCATGAATATACCTAAAACCTGGATTGTTGTGGTGCCTTAACCACTTGCCTGGCATGGTCGAATCCGTTGCCAGCAAGTGTTTCTCGCCTGATCGCACAGGATGTGACCAGTCCGATAAACAATGTTAGCAGCGGCAGGGAAGGGAAACTTCCCTCCACTGCTGCTCTCAGAGGGATCGGAAGGTCCCTCTGCTTCCTGCACTCTCCCCTCTGTTGCTGTGCTTCCGATAATTGCTGATCGGTCAGCACAGCAGGATTCCCCACCCAGTGGCTGCAGAAAATGGCAGCCGCTGGGAAAGTGTAAACCTGCTGGTAAAGTGTAAAGCCACCTGAAAGTTTACCGGGTTTTTCCTGAATTCTCGAGAAATCGGGCAATGTAAAAAATCAGCCTCAACCACACACTGCCTAAGTTTTCCACCTTGACATATGTTCAGATTATTAAAAATGCGCACACACTTGGCAATATGTGGAGAATGTGGCTGAGATTTATGCTTTGGAATGACAGATTGGAAAAATCTATTTGGCGAAACGATCCTTCGCACACACTCTACAATAAATTTTGGCCGATCTACCTATTTGCTAATAGGGTCAATAATTGTATAGTGTATACTTAGCTTTAGTATATTTATATTTAACTCCTGAAATTGGTTATAATATCATAATCTCTGTGTAGAGAAGCAAATTACTCCAACCTATATATTATACTCCTCTAGGTTGAAATTACAAGTTAAACAATAATGTTAGTAGTGTTCCCACCAGGTTTTTTTTGTGGGGCAGGGCGCAGGTACTGTGGGGGCAATTCGCGCACGCATGTAAATGTGGCCGGTCTGTGAGGGGGAGCGGCCCTGCTGGCTTCACTATGGGAAGTGGGCCGGCCCCCTCGACCTCCCTAGTGGGGGCATGCCCAGCCTGTCGCATCACCCGTGGGGGTGTGCCCAGCACCTACGGTGGTGCTGGGCTTCCCTCACGCTCTCCCTTGAATGTGAATAGATGCTGTGCACGGTATCTATTCACATGGCGGCAGCAGGCATTGCTGTTTAAGCAGAGCGCCACAAAAGGGGTAGGGTGCATTTTGCCCTTTAAAACAGCCTAGTGTGGACACTAGTTAGTAACTTGGGTATATGTATAGAGGAACTGGCATTTGTGATAGATATTTGTGATAGATATTTGCTGACTCGAATGCTGAGCTACATTGATCCCACAAACCAGACAATAAAGCTCCTTATACAGGTCATCCGGCCCTTGGGAATCTTTCTTGCAGTTTGTTTATGAAAATGACAAAAATCCCAGTGTAAGATAATTTCTCTGACGTCCTAGTGGATGCTGGGACTCCGTCAGGACCATGGGGAATAGCGGCTCCGCAGGAGACAGGGCACAAAATTTAAAAGTTTGACCACTAGGTGGTGTGTACTGGCTCCTCCCCCTATGACCCTCCTCCAAGCCTCAGTTAGGTTTTTGTGCCCGTCCGAGCAGGGTGCAATCTAGGTGGCTCTCCTAAAGAGCTGCTTAGAAAAAGTTTGTTAGGTTTTTTATTTTCAGTGAGTCCTGCTGGCAACAGGCTCACTGCAACGAGGGACTTAGGGGAGAAGAAGTGAACTCACCTGCGTGCAGGATGGATTTGCTTCTTAGGCTACTGGACACTAGCTCCAGAGGGACGATCACAGGTACAGCCTGGATGGGTCACCGGAGCCGCGCCGCCGACCCCCTTGCAGATGCCGAATAGAGAAGAGGTCCAGAAACCGGCGGCAGAAGACGTCTCAGTCTTCATGAGGTAGCGCACAGCACTGCAGCTGTGCGCCATTGCTCTCCGCACACTTCACACCAGCGGTCACTGAGGGTGCAGGGCGCTGGGGGGGGCGCCCTGGGCAGCAATGTAATATACCTATTCTGGCTAAAATATATCACATATAGCCCCTGGGGCTATATGGATGTATTTAACCCCTGCCAGGTTCCAAAAAAACCGGGAGAAGAAGCCCGCCGAAAAGGGGGCGGGGCCTATTCTCCTCAGCACACAGCGCCATTTTCCTGCCCAGCTCCGCTGCGAGGAAGGCTCCCAGGACTCTCCCCTGCACTGCACTACAGAAACAGGGTAAAAACAGAGAGGGGGGGCACTTATTGGCGATATTTATAATATTTGAGCTGCTATAAAGGGAACACACTTATTAAGGTTGTCCCTATATATATTTATAGCGCTTGGGTGTGTGCTGGCAAACTCTCCCTCTGTCTCCCCAAAGGGCTAGTGGGGTCCTGTCTTCTATCAGAGCATTCCCTGTGTGTCTGCTGTGTGTCGGTACGTGTGTGTCGACATGTATGAGGACGATGTTGGCGTGGAGGCGGAGCAATTGCCTGTAATGGTGATGTCACCCCCTAGGGAGTCGACACCAGAATGGATGGCTTTGTTTATGGAATTACGGGATAGTGTCAGCACGCTACAAAAGTCGGTTGACGACATGAGACAGCCGGCAAACCAGTTAGTACCTGTCCAGGCGTCTCAGACACCGTCAGGGGCTGTAAAACGCCCTTTACCTCAGTCGGTCGACCCAGACACTGACACTGAATCCAGTGTCGACGGTGAAGAAACAAACGTATTTTCCAGTAGGGCCACACGTTATATGATCACGGCAATGAAGGAGGCTTTGCATATCTCTGATACTGCAAGTACCACAAAAAGGGGTATTATGTGGGGTCTGAAAAAACTACCTGTAGTTTTTCCTGAATCAGAGGAATTGAATGACGTGTGTGATGAAGCGTGGGTTACCCCTGATAAAAAACTGCTAATTTCAAAGAAGTTATTGGCATTATACCCTTTCCCGCCAGAGGTTAGGGCGCGCTGGGAAACACCCCCTAGGGTGGACAAGGCGCTCACACGTTTATCCAAACAAGTGGCGTTACCGTCTCCTGATACGGCCGCCCTCAAGGATCCAGCTGATAGGAGGCTGGAAAATACTCTAAAAAGTATATACACACATACTGGTGTTATACTGCGACCAGCAATCGCCTCAGCCTGGATGTGCAGTGCTGGGGTGGCTTGGTCGGATTCCCTGACTGAAAATATTGATACCCTGGATAGGGACAGTATTTTATTGACTATAGAGCAATTAAAGGATGCGTTCCTTTATATGCGAGATGCACAGAGAGATATCTGCACTCTGGCATCAAGAGTAAGTGCGATGTCCATATCTGCCAGAAGAAGTCTATGGACACGACAGTGGTCAGGCGATGCGGATTCCAAACGGCATATTGCCGTATAAAGGAGAGGAATTATTTGGGGTCGGTCTATCGGATTTGGTAGCCACGGCAACAGCCGGGAAGTCCACCTTTTTACCTCACGTCCCCTCCCAACAGAAAAAGCCGCAGTCTTTTCAGCCGCAGTCCTTTCGTTCCTATAAGAACAAGCGAGCAAAAGGACATTCATATTTGCCCCGAGGCAAAGGAAAGGGTAAGAGACTGCACCAAGCAGCCCCTTCCTAGGAGCAGAAGTCCTCCCCGGCTTCTGCAAAGGCCTCAGCATGACGCTGGGACCTTACAAGCGGACTCAGGGGC
Organism: Pseudophryne corroboree; assembly: GCF_028390025.1. Classification (NCBI taxonomy): domain Eukaryota; kingdom Metazoa; phylum Chordata; class Amphibia; order Anura; family Myobatrachidae; genus Pseudophryne; species Pseudophryne corroboree. The sequence goes on from NC_086452.1 coordinate 297,092,323, forward strand.
GGTGGGGGGTCGCCTCAAGAATTTCAGCGCACAGTGGGCTCACTCGCAGGTGGACCCCTGGATCCTGCAGGTAGTATCTCAGGGTTATAGGTTCGAATTCGAGAAGTCTCCCCCTCGCCGGTTCCAAAAGTCTGCTTTGCCAACGTCTCCCTCCGACAGGGCGACGGTATTGGAAGCCATTCACAAGCTGTATTCTCAGCAGGTGATAGTCAAGGTACCCCTTCTACAACAGGGAAAGGGGTATTACTCCACGCTATTTGTGGTACCGAAGCCGGACGGCTCGGTAAGACCTATTCTAAATCTGAAATCTCTGAACCTGTACATACAAAAATTCAAGTTCAAGATGGAGTCACTCAGAGCAGTGATAGCGAATCTGGAAGAGGGGGATTTTATGGTGTCCTTGGACATCAAGGATGCTTACCTTCATGTCCCAATTTGCCCTTCACACCAAGGGTACCTCAGGTTCGTGGTACAAAACTGTCATCAGTTTCAGACGCTGCCGTTTGGATTGTCCACGGCACCCAGGGTCTTTACCAAGGTAATGGCCGAAATGATGATTCTTCTTCGAAGAGAAGGCGTATTAATTATCCCTTACTTGGACGATCTCCTGATAAGGGCAAGATCCAGAGAACAGCTGGAGGTCGGAGTAGCACTAACTCAAGTAGTGCTCCAACAGCACGGGTGGATTCTGAATTTTCCAAAATCCCAACTGATCCCGACGACACGTCTGCTGTTCCTAGGGATGATTCTGGACACTGTTCAGAAAAAGGTATTTCTTCCGGAGGAGAAAGCCAGGGAGTTATCCGAACTAGTCAGGAACCTCCTAAAACCAGGGACAGTGTCTGTGCATCAATGCACAAGAGTCCTGGGAAAAATGGTGGCTTCTTACGAAGCGATTCCATTCGGCAGATTCCATGCACGAATTTTTCAGTGGGATCTGCTAGACAAATGGTCCGGATCGCATCTGCAGATGCATCAGCGGATAAAATTGTCGACAAGGACAAGGGTCTCTCTGCTATGGTGGTTGCAGAGTACTCATCTGTTAGAGGGCCGCAGATTCGGCATACAGAACTGGGTCCTAGTGACCACGGATGCCAGCCTGAGAGGCTGGGGAGCGGTCACACGAGGAAGAAACTTCCAGGGCGTGTGGTCAAGCCTGGAAACGTCTCTTCACATAAATATACTGGAGCTAAGAGCAATCTACAATGCTCTAAGCCTGGCAAAACCTCTGCTTCAGGGTCAGCCGGTGTTGATCCAGTCGGACAACATCACGGCAGTCGCCCACGTAAACAGACAGGGCGGCACAAGAAGCAGGAGGGCAATGGCAGAAGCTGCAAGGATTCTTCGCTGGGCGGAAAATCATGTGATAGCACTGTCAGCAGTGTTCATTCCGGGAGTGGACAACTGGGAAGCAGACTTCCTCAGCAGACACGATCTTCACCCGGGAGAGTGGGGACTTCATCCAGAAGTCTTCCACATGATTGTGGTCCATTGGGAAAGACCAATGGTGGACATGATGGCGTCCCGCCTCAACAAAAAACTGGACAGGTATTGCGCCAGGTTAAGAGACCCTCAGGCAATAGCTGTGGACGCTCTGGTAACACCATGGGTGTACCAGTCAGTGTATGTGTTCCCTCCTCTGCCTCTCATACCCAAGGTACTGAGAATTATACGGCAAAGGGGAGTAAGAACGATACTCGTGGCTCCGGACTGGCCAAGAAGGACTTGGTACCCGGAACTTCAGGAGATGCTCACGGAAGATCCGTGGCCTCTACCTCTAAGAAGGGACCTGCTTCAGCAGGGACCGTGTCTATTCCAAGACTTACCGCGGCTGCGTTTGACGGCATGGCGGTTGAACGCCGGATCCTAAGGGAAAAAGGCATTCCGGAAGAGGTCATCCCTACCCTGGTCAAAGCCAGGAAGGAGGTGACTGCACAACATTATCACCGCATTTGGAGAAAATATGTTGCATGGTGTGAGGCCAGGAAGGCCCCGACAGAGGAATTTCAACTGGGTCGATTCCTACATTTCCTGCAAACAGGATTATCTATGGGCCTCAAATTAGGGTCCATTAAGGTTCAAATTTCGGCCCTGTCGATATTCTTCCAGAAAGAATTGGCTTCAGTTCCTGAAGTTCAGACTTTTGTAAAAGGAGTACTACATATACAGCCCCCGGTTGTGCCCCCAGTGGCACCGTGGGATCTCAATGTAGTTTTGGATTTTCTCAAATCCCATTGGTTTGAGCCACTCAAATCGGTAGATTTGAAATATCTTACATGGAAAGTAACCATGCTACTGGCTCTGGCTTCAGCCAGGAGAGTGTCAGAATTGGCAGCTTTATCATATAAAAGCCCATATCTGATTTTCCATTCGGACAGGGCAGAATTGAGGACGCGTCCTCATTTTCTGCCTAAGGTGGTATCAGCGTTTCACCTGAACCAGCCTATTGTGGTGCCTGCGGCTACTAGCGATTTGGAGGATTCCAAGTTGCTGGACGTTGTCAGAGCATTGAAAATATATATTTCAAGGACGGCTGGAGTCAGAAAATCTGCCTCGCTGTTTATACTATATGCACCCAACAAGCTGGGTGCTCCTGCTTCTAAGCAGACGATTGCTCGTTGGATTTGTAGCACAATTCAACTGGCACATTCTGTGGCAGGCTTGCCACAGCCTAAATCTGTCAAGGCCCACTCCACAAGGAAGGTGGGCTCATCTTGGGCGGCTGCCCGAGGGGTCTCGGCATTACAACTCTGCCGAGCAGCTACGTGGTCAGGGGAGAACACGTTTGTAAAATTCTACAAATTTGATACCCTGGCTAAGGAGGACCTGGAGTTCTCTCATTCGGTGCTGCAGAGTCATCCGCACTCTCCCGCCCGTTTGGGAGCTTTGGTATAATCCCCATGGTCCTGACGGAGTCCCAGCATCCAATAGGACGTCAGAGAAAATAAGATTTTACTTACCGATAAATCTATTTCTCGTAGTCCGTAGTGGATGCTGGGCGCCCATCCCAAGTGCGGATTGTCTGCAATACTTGTACATAGTTATTGTTACAAAAAAATCGGGTTGTTTATTGTTGTGAGCCATCTTTTCAGAGGCTCCTACGTTATCATACTGTTAACTGGGTTCAGATCACAAGTTGTACGGTGTGATTGGTGTGGTTGGTTTGAGTCTTACCCGGGATTCAAAATCCTTCCTTATTGTGTACGCTCGTCCGGGCACAGTATCCTAACTGAGGCTTGGAGGAGGGTCATAGGGGGAGGAGCCAGTACACACCACCTAGTGGTCAAACTTTTAAATTTTGTGCCCTGTCTCCTGCTGAGCCGCTATTCCCCATGGTCCTGACGGAGTCCCAGCATCCACTACGGACTACGAGAAATAGATTTATCGGTAAGTAAAATCTTATTATTGCAGACATGCATTCATTTCTATAATGCGATATTGCACTCTGGGCCTAATTCAGACCTGATCTTTGTTAGCAGTTGGCAACACATGTGCAGGGAGAGTTAGATTTGGGTGGGGTGTGTTCAAACTGAAATCTAAATTGCAGTGTAAAAGTAAAGCAGCCAGTATTTACCCTGCACGGAAACAATATAACCCGCCCAAATCTAACTCTCTCTGCACATGTTATATCTACCCCTCCCTTCCCCGCAGTGCACGTGGATTTGCCTATCTGCTAATAAAGGTGGTCATTCCGAGTTGTTTGCTAGCTGTTTTCGGTCGCAGTGATTAGGTAAAAAAGTGGCACTTCTGTGCATGCGGCGCAATGCGCACGCGCGACCTACTTTCACAACAGCCAATGCAGTTTCACACAAGGTCTAGCAACGCTTTTCAATCGCACTGCTGGCCGCAGAGTGATTGACAGGAAGTGGGTGTTTCTGGGTGGTAACTGTCCATTTTTCGGGGAGTGTGTGTAAAAATGCAGGCGTGTCAGATACAAACGCGGGCGTGCCTGGGGAAACGCAGGTGTGGCTGACCGAACCCAGTGTGTGTTCGTGACGTCAAAACAGGAACTAAACAGTCTTAAGTGATCGTAAGCTAGGAGTAGGTCTGGAGCTGCTCAGAAACTGCACAATCTTTTCTTTTCTTTTTTTTTTGTAGCCGCGCTGCGAGCCTTTCGTTCGCACTTCTGCTAAGCTTAGATACACTCCCAGAGGGTGGCGGCTTAGCGTTTGCACGGCTGCTAAAAGCAACTAGCGAGCGAACAACTCTGAATGAGGGCCAAAGTTGCTGCTACAATCATGTCTCAATTAGGCCCCCTGTCAGCACTAACTTTATTAATCGAATTCAGTTTCTTCATGGTAATATACTGAACAGGGTTTCACAAATGTTTATCTGCCTTTAGTCATGCTTCAAAAGCAATATCAAGATGCATTTAATTGAATGCCTGCATGTATAGATGTAGCTAACCTGTTTTAACAATAGAGAAAGCAGTACTTTAATCACTGTCCTCTGTGTTAGAGCTGTCTTTGTAAAACTGGGTACACACTTGTCCAATCCTCAGGAGACCCGACTGCCAACCAATATTGTGGTGTGTAGGCTGCTGAGACTGGTGCTGGTGGCTGATCTCAGCTCCTGGCTGGCTGCCCAGCACTGTTCAGTGATGCCGCGGTGGTAGCACCGAGGCAGGGCTGGAGTCCTGGACGATCTAGTCCCCTTCAGCTAAAAATGCAGTGGGCGTACTGTGGTGCCTTTTTTTTTTCCATTTTAAAAATGTCACTGCATTGAACTGCACTTGTCATCACCCAGCTGATGAACTTCTGCAGACGGCGGAGAAGTCCTGGTGGATGGCCGCCATGCAAAAGAGCTTAAAAGCCACCGTCCTCCACTTGAAGACACCGGAAGTCCTGGGAGGGATGGCTGCAATGCAAAAGAGCTAACAGGCCGCCATACCCAGGTGAAGATGAAAGAAGAAGATGACGATGCAAGCCCTGGGGAGCTGGCAGCCATGCAATAGAGCTTACACGCTGCTGCCCCCCAGGTGACAGTGCTGCATAGTAAATTAAAACCTTTATTAGGTGTGTTTGTTTGTATTTCAATTTCTGCAGCGGGGTACGCTGGCATTCCACAGGGATTAACATTGGAGTGTAGAGTTGGATCTAGATCCGGGGCACCAACAGTCTAAAAGCTTTGACTGTTCCCAGGATGCACTGCACTGCCTCCTCTATATAACCCCTCCTCCGTGCACAGGAGCTCAGTTTTAAAGTTGGTGCCTGCATAGCAGGTCACTAACAGAGGAAAAATAGAAGAAATTGAAGAAAGCTTTTATTAGAAGACTGAGCCGCAGCGTTTTTATGTGGGTGCTGTGTCCCTTACCTCTCCCCCTCCACCTGTAGGGCCGGTCGCTAATAAAGAGCCACCCTGGGCTACCTTCTCTTGTATGTTACATACTTTGGTAACACGTCTTACGCCCCCTGTGGGACTTCCTGTGCCATTTCAGCCACAAATTGTCCGTGTAGCAAATCTGCCTTGGGCGGACACTCTATCTAACCAGATACAGGTTTTAAATAAATCTTTGGTTAAACAGAAGTCTACACCTCAGCCCTCTGGGGCTAAGGGGCCCACTAAGTGTGTGATTTCCTCCTCTCAATCCACTCATGTTTCAGATACTTCTTCTGATGAGGATGGGGCCTATACTGATCTGACTGATTCTGACTCAGCGGCCTCTGATGGGGAGCATGTCTGACTTAGTGGAAGCTATCAAAATGGTTCCCCAGATTGATGATGAAGCTGATCCCACTATTGCATAAGTTAAAGCCTGATAAATTTCAAGCTTCAGAAAGTGGCTAAAGTAGTTTCTACTCACTCTGACCTTTTAATTGACATACGTCAATAGGCTAGGGTCTACCCAGGAAAGAATTTGGCCCTATCGAGGATGATGTTGGCTCGTTTTCCTATCCCTGCGGAGTTACGCAACAAGTGGGAAACTCCACTGCCGATCGACTCATGTCGCCTGGATTGTGGAATCCTCTTCTCTGCCTGTCACCACTGTCACCTCCCTGAAGGAACCGACGGATAAGCATGTGGAGGGATGCCTGAAGTGTATTTATTCCCTAACTGGGGCAATTAACAGGCCCACTATTGCGGCCTTCTGGGCTGCAACAGCTATTGATGCGTGGGTTCAGGTTTTGGAGGAGGAGTTACCTCAGGATATTTCTGACATTGCCAAACAGTATCTGTCTCATATTACCTCCGCCTCCCATTATGTTGAAGAGGCATCCTCTGAGGCAGGTATTCTGGCGTCCAAAGCATCCACTACGCCTATTTTGGCTCGCCGGATTCTATGGTTGTGGTCCTGGAAGGTGGACCTAGATTCCAAAAAGACTCTGGAGGTACTCCCTTTTAAGGGAGACATCCTATTTGGAGAAGATCTTAATAAGATCGTGACTGACTTAGCCTCCGCTAGGACTGCGTGCCTTCTTAATACTACTCTTTCTGCTCCGAAAGCTAAAAGTACTACTTTTTGTTTCTTTCGGACTTCAGGTAAATCAATGGGTCCGGTGTATTCGAGCAAGCCTCGTACTTCCAAGACCAGTAAGCCCAAATCTAAACAATCCTGGGCTGCCAGTCAGCCAGCTTCCAAACGGAACAAGCTTGCAACATGATGGAGGAGGAGGCTTATATAGTGACGGAGCAGATGCCGATAAATGTGATGTCGCCCCCCTGTGGGGCCGACACCAGAGTGGATGGTTAGGTGAAAGGTATTAACCGACAGTGTCAACTCCTTACATAAAAGGGTGGATGACGTAACAGCTGTGTGACAGCCGGCTTCTCAGCCCGCGCCTGCCCAGGCGTCTCAAAGGCCATCAGGGGCTCAAAAACGCCCGCTCATTCAGACGGCAGACACAGATGTCGACACGGAGTCTGACTCCAGTGTCGACAAGGTTGAGACATATACACAATCCACTAGGAACATCCGTGACTTGATCCCGGCAATAAAAAATGTGTTACACATTTCTGACATTAACCTCTAAAAATGGGTTTTTATGTTTGGGGAGAAAAAGCAGGCAGTGTTTTGTTCCCCCATCTGATGAATGAATGAAGTGTGTGAGAAGCGTGGGTTCCCCCTGATAAGAAACTGGTAATTTCAAAAAAGTTACTGATGGCGTACCTTTTCCCGCCAGAGGATAAGTTATGCTGGGAGATATCCCCTAGGGTGGATAAGGCGCTCACACGGTTGTCAAAATAGGTGGCACTGCCGTTTTAGGTACGGCCACTTTGAAGGTACCTGTTGATAAAAAGCAGGAGGCTATCCTGAAGTCTGTTTTTACACACTCAGGTACTAGACTGAAACCTGCAGAGCGTGCTGCTGCAGCGTGGTCGGTGACCCTGTCAAACATACTAGTTTGCTAACATGATAACATATTAAAGACGTTGTCTTATATATGAGGGATGCACAGAGGGATATTTTGCCGGCTGGCATCCAAAATGAATGTAATGTCCATTCTGTCAGGAGGGTATTAGAGACCTGTCACTGGACAGGTGATGCTGACTTTAAAAGGCGCATAGAGATTCTGCCTTATAAGGGTGAGGAATTATTTGGGGATGGTCTCTGGGACCTCGTATCCGCAGCAACAGCTGGGAAGAAATATTTTTACCTCAGTTTTCCTCACAGACTAAGAAAGCACTGTATTATCAGGTACAGTCCTTTCGGCTTCAGAAAAGCAAGCGGGTCAAAGGCGCTTCCTTTCTGTACAGAGACAAGGGAAGAGGGAAAAAGCTGCACCAGTCAGCCTGTTCCCAGAATCATAATTCTTCTCTCGCTTCCTCTGAGTCCACAGCATGACGCGGGGGCTCCACAGGTGTAGCCAGGTACGGTGGGGGGCCGTCTCAAAAATTTCAGCGATCAGTGGGCTCGCTCACAGGTGGATCCCTGTTTCATTCAAGTAGTATTTCAAGGGTACAAGCTGGAATTCGAGATGTCTTCCCCCCGCCGTTTCCTCAAATATGCCTTGCCGACAACTCCCTCGGGCAGGGAGGCTGTGCTAGAGGCAATTAATAAGCTGTATTCCCATCAGGTAATACTTAAGGTGCCCCTACTTCAACAAGGACGGGGTTACTATTCCACACGGTTTGGGGTACCGAAACCGCATGGTTCGGTGTGACCCTTTTTTATATTTAAAATCCTTGAACACATACATAAAAAAATTCAAGTTCAAGATGGAATCGCTCAGGGCGGTTATTGCAAGCCTGGGCGAGGGGGATTACATGGTATCCCGGGACATCAAGGATGCTTACCTGCATGTCCCCATTTACTATCCTCGCCAGGAGTACCTCAGATTTGTGGTACAGGTTTACCATTACCAAGTCCAGACTCTGCCTTTTGGACTGGACATGGCACCGAGGGTGTTACCAAGGTAATGGCCGGAATGATGATACTCCTTCGAAAAAGGGGAGTTTTTAATGATCCTGTACTTGGACAATCTCCTTATAAGGGCGAGGTCCAAGGAGCAGTTGCTAGTCGGGGTAGCACTATTTTGGAAAGTGCTACAACAGCACGGTTGGATTCTAAACAGTCCAAAGACACAGCTGTTTCCTACGACACGTCTACTGTTCCTGGGGATGGTTCTGGACACAGACCAGAAATAAGTGTTTCTCCCGGAGGAGAAAGCCAAGGAGCTGTCATCTCTAGTCAGAGACCTCCTGAAGCCAAAACAGTTATCAGTGCATCATTGCACGCGAGTCCTGGGAAAAATGATAGCTTCCTACGAAGCAATCCCATTCGGCAGGTTCCATGCACTTTTCAGGGGGACCTGTTAGACAAGTGGTCCGGATCACATCTTCAGATGCATCGGCTGATACCCTGGTCCTTGGAGACAGGGTTATCTCTACTGTAGTGGCTGCAGAGTGCCCATCTTCAAGAGGGCCGCAGGTTCGACATACAGGACTAGGTCCTAGTGACCATGGATGCCAGCCTTTGAGGCTGGGGGGCAGTCACACAGGGAAGAAGCTTCCACGGACTTTGGTCAAGTCAGGTGACTTCCCTACGTAAATATTCTGGAACTGAGGGCCATTTACAATGCCCTGAGTCAGGCAAGGCCTCTGCTTCAAAAGGCCGGTCCTGATCCAATCAGACAACATCACGGCAGTCGCCCATGTAAACCAACAGGGCGGCACAAGAAGCAGGATGGCGATGGCAGAAGCCACAAGGATTCTCCGATGGGCGGAAAATCATGTGTTAGCACTGTCAGCAGTGTTCATTCTCGGAGTGGACAACTGGGAAGCAGATCTTCTCAGCAGACACGACTTCCACCCGAGAGAGTGGGGACTTCATCCAGAAGTCTTCCAAAGGATTGTACACCATTGGGAAAGGCCACAGGTGGACATGAAGGCGTCCCGCCTCAACAAAAAGCTATAAAAGATATTGCGCCAGGTCAAGGGACCTTCAGGCGATAGCTGTGGACGCTCTGGTAACACCGTGGGTGTACCAGTCGGTTTATGTGTTCCCCCCTCTGCCTCTCATACCAAAGGTACTGAGAATAATAAGAAGGCGAGGAGTAAGAACGATACTCGTGGTTCCGGATTGGCCAAGAAGAGCCTGGTACCCAGAACTTCAAGAAATTATATCAGAGGACCCATGGCCTCTGCCGCTCAGACAGGACCTGCTGCAGCAGGGGCCCTGTCTGTTCCAAGACTTACCGCGGCTACGTTTTGATGGCATGGCGGTTGAACGCCGGATCCTAAAGAAAAAGGGCATTCCGGAGGAAGTCATTCCTACGCTGATTCAAGCCAGGAAAGATGTAACTGCAAAACATTATCACCGCATATGGCGGAAATATGTTGCTTGGTGTGAGGCCACAAAAGGCCCCAACAGAGGAATTTCAACTAGGTCGATTTCTGCATTTCCTACAAGCAGGAGTGTCTATGGGCCTAAAATTAGGCTCCATTAAGATACAGATCTCGGCTCTGTCGATTTTCTTCCAGAAAGAATTAACTTCAGTACCTGAAGTTCAGACATTGTAAAAGGAGTGCTGCATATTCAGCCCCCGGTTGTGCCTCCAGTGGCACCTTGGGATCTCAACGTGGTGTTGAGTTTCTTAAAATCACATTGGTTTGAACCACTAAAAACCGTGGATCTAAAATATCTCACGCGGAAAGTGGTCATGTTATTGACATTGGCTTCGGCCAGGCGTGTATCAGAATTGGCGGCTTTGTCATATAAAAGTCCTTATCTGATTTTCCATATGGAGAGGGCAGAATTGAGGACTCGTCCCCAGTTTCTCCCTAAGGTGGTATCAGTTTTTCACTTGAACCAACCTATTGTGGTGCCTGCGGCTACTAGGGACTTGGAGGATTCCAAGTTACTGGACGTAGTCAGGGCCTTGAAAAAATTATGTTTCCAGGACGGCTAGAGTCAAGAAAATTGACTCGCTATTTATCCTGTATGCACCCAACAGGCTGGGTGCTCCTGCTTCTAAGCAGACTATCGCTCGCTGGATCTGTGACACGATTCAGCAGGCGCATTCTGCGGCTGGACTGCCGCATCCTAAATCAGTGAAAGCCCATTCCACAGGGAAGGTGGGCTCATCTTGGGCGGCTGCCCGAGAGGTCTCGGCTTTACAACTTTGCCGAGCTGTTACTTGGTCAGGGTCAAACACGTTTGCAAAATTCTACAAATTTGATACCCTGGCTGAGGAGGACCTTGAGTTCTCTCATTCGGTGCTGCAGAGTCATCCGCACTCTCCTGCCCGTTTGGGAGCTTTGGTATAATCCCCATGGTCCTTTCGGAGTTCCCAGCATCCACTAGGACGTCAGAGAAAATAAGATTTTACTCACCGGTAAATCTATTTCTCGTAGTCCGTAGTGGATGCTGGGCGCCCATCCCAAGTGCGGATTGTCTGCAATACTTGTAAATAGTTATTGCTAACTAAAGGGTTATTGTTGAGCCATCTGTTGAGAGGCTCAGTTGTTTTCATACTGTCAAACTGGATATAGTATCACGAGTTGTACGGTGTGATTGGTGTGGCTGGTATGAGTCTTACCCGGGATTCAAAATCCTTCCTTATTATGTCAGCTCGTCCGGGCACAGTGTCCTAACTGAGGCTTGGAGGAGGGTCATAGTGGGAGGAGCCAGTGCACACCAGGTAGTCATAAATCTTTCTAGAGTGCCCAGCCTCCTTCGGAGCCCGCTATTCCCCATGGTCCTTTCGGAGTTCCCAGCATCCACTACGGACTACGAGAAATAGATTTACCGGTGAGTAAAATCTTATTTCTCTAACGTCCTAAGTGGATGCTGGGGACTCCGTAAGGACCATGGGGATTAGCGGCTCCGCAGGAGACTGGGCACATCTAAAGAAAGCTTTAGGACTATCTGGTGTGCACTGGCTCCTCCCCCTATGACCCTCCTCCAAGCCTCAGTTAGATTTCTGTGCCCGAACGAGAAGGGTGCACACTAGGTGGCTCTCCTGAGCTGCTTAGTGAAAAGTTAGTTTTAGGTTTTCAGTGAGACCTGCTGGCAACAGGCTCACTGCATCGAGGGACTAAGGGGAGAAGAAGCGAACTCACCTGCGTGCAGAGTGGATTGGGCTTCTTAGGCTACTGGACATTAGCTCCAGAGGGACGATCACAGGCCCAGCCTGGATGGGTCCCAGAGCCAGAAGACAGAAGAGGTCCGGAAAATCGGCGGCAGAAGACGTCCTGTCTTCAACAAGGTAGCGCACAGCACTGCAGCTGTGCGCCATTGCTCTCAGCACACTTCACACTCCGGTCACTGAGGGTGCAGGGCGCTGGGGGGGGCGCCCTGAGACGCAATAAAAACACCTTGGATGGCAAAAAAATGCATCACATATAGCTCCTGGGCTATATGGATGCATTTAACCCCTGCCAGAATACATAGAAAAACGGGAGATAGGCTCCGCCCCCTTGTCGGCAGCCTTATCTCCTCAGCACACTGGCGCCATTTTCCCTCACAGCTCCGTTGGAGGGAAGCTCCCTGTCTCTCCCCTGCAGTCACTACACTACAGAAAGGGTTAAAAAAGAGAGGGGGGGCACTAATTACGCGCAGTATTAAATAAAACAGCAGCTATAAGGGGAAAAACACTTATATAAGGTTATCCCTGTATATATATAGCGCTCTGGTGTGTGCTGGCAAACTCTCCCTCTGTCTCCCCAAAGGGCTAGTGGGGTCCTGTCCTCTATCAGAGCATTCCCTGTCTGTGTGCTGTATGTCGGTACATTTGTGTCGACATGTATGAGGAGAAAAATGATGTGGAGACGGAGCAGATTGCCTGTAATAGTGATGTCACCCCCTAGGGGGTCGACACCTGAGTGGATGAACTGTTGGAAGGAATTACATGACAGTGTCAGCTCTGTATAAAAAACAGTGGTTGACATGAGACAGCCGGCTACTCAGCTTGTGCCTGTTCAGACGTCTCATAGGCCGTCAGGGGCTCTAAAGCGCCCGTTACCTCAGATGGCAGATATAGACGCCGACACGGATACTGACTCCATTGTCGACGGTGAAGAGACAAATGTGACTTCCAGTAGGGCCACACGTTACATGATTGAGGCAATGAAAAATGTTTTACACATTTCTGATAATACGAGTACCACCAAAAAAGGGGTATTATGTTCGGTGAGGAAAAACTACCTGTAGTTTTCCTGAATCTGAGAAATTAAATGAGGTGTGTGATGATGCGTGGTTTTCCCCCGATAACAACTGATAATTTCTAAAATGTTGTTGGCATTATATCCTTTCCCGCCAGAGGTTAGGGTGCGTTGGGAAACACCCCCTAGGGTGGATAAAGCGCTCACACGCTTGTAAGGGCTCTACCCTCTCCTGAGATGGCCGCCCTTAAGGATCCTGCTGATAGAAAGCAGGAGGGTATCCTAAAATGTATTTACACACATACTGGTGTTATACTGCGACCAGCAATCGCCTCAGCCTGGATGTGCAGTGCTGGGTTGGCATGGTCGGATTCCCTGACTGAAAATATTGATACCCTAGATAGGGACAGTATATTTTTGCCTATAGAGCATTTAAAAGATGCATTTCTATATATGCGTGATGCACAGCGGAATATTTGCCGACTGGCATCAAGTCTAAGTGCGTTGTCCATTTCTACCAGTAGAGGGTTATGGACACGTCAGTGGTCAGGTGATGCGTATTCCAAACGGCATTTGGAAGTATTGCCTTATTAAAGGGAGGAGTTATTTGGGGTCGGTCTTTCAGACCTGGTGGCCACGGCAACAGCTGGGAAATCCACGTTTGTACCCCAGGTCGCCTCTCAACATGAGAAGACGCCGTATTATCAGGCGCAGTCTTTTCGTGGACAAGCGGGCAAAAGATTCCTCATTTCTGCCCCGTGACAGAGGGAGAGGAAAAAGGCTGCAGAAATCAGCCAGTTCCCAGGAACAGAAACCCTCTCCCGCCTCTGCCAAGCCCTCAGTATGACGCTGGGGCTTTACAAGCAGAATCAGGCACGGTGACTTCCAGCGCGCAGTGGGCTCACTCGCAAGTAGACCCCTGGATCCTTCAGGTGATATCTTAGGGGTACAAATTAGAATTCGAGACGTCTCCCCCTCGCCGTTTCCTAAAGTCTGCTTTACCGATGTCTCCTTCTGACAGGGAGACTGTTTTGGAAGCCATTCACAAGCTGTATTCCCAGCAGGTGATAACAAGGTACCCCTCCTGCAACAGGGAACGGGGTATTATTCCACAATGTTGTGGTACCGAAGCCGGACGGCTCGGTGAGACCAATTCTAAATCTAAAATCTTTGAACACTTACATACAGAGGTTCAAATTCAAGATTGAGTCACTCAGAGCAGTGATTGCGAACCTGGAAGAAGGGGACTACATGATGTCTCGGGACATCAAGGATGCTTACCTTCATGTCAAAATTTACCCTTATCAAGGGTACCTCAGGTTTATGGTACAGAACGGTCACTATCAGTTCAGACGCTGCCGTATGGATGGTCCACGGCACCCCGGGTCTTTACCAAGGTAATGGCCGAAATGATATTCCTTCGAAGGAAGGGAATTTTAGTTATCCTTTACTTGGACGATTCCCTGATAAGGGTAAGATCCAGGGAACAGTTGGAGGTTGGTGTAGCACTATCTCAGGTAGTGTTGCGACAGCACGATTGCATTCTCAATATTCCAAAATCGCAGCTGGTTCCGACAACTCGTCTTCTGTTCCTAGGGATGATCCTGGACACAGTCCAGAAAAAGGTTTTTCTCCCAGAGGAGAAAGCCAGGGAGTTATCCGAGCTAGTCAGGAACCTCCTAAAACCGAGCCAAGTCTCAGTGCATCAATGCACGAGGGTTCTGGGTAAAATGGTGGCTTCCTACGAAGCAATCCCATTCGGCAGATTCCACGCAAGAACTTTCCAGTGGGACCTGCTGGACAAATGGTCCGGGTCGCATCTTCAGATGCATCAGCGGATAACCCTGTCACCAAGGACAAGGGTGTCCCTCCTGTGGTGGTTGCAGAGTGCTCATCTTCTAGAGGGCCGCAGATTCGGCATTCAGGACTGGGTCCTGGTGACCATGGATGCCAGCCTGCGAGGCTGGGGAGCAGTCACACAGGGAAGGAATATCCAGGGCTTATGGTCAAGTCTGGAGACATCACTTCATATAAATATCTTGAAGCTAAGGGCCATTTACAATGCTCTAAGCTTAGCAAGACCTCTGCTTCAAGGTCAGCCGGTGTTGATCCAGTCGGACAACATCACGGCAGTCACCCGCGTAAACAGACAGGGTGGCACAAGAAGCAGGAGGGCAATGGCAGAAGCTGCAAGGATTCTTCGCTGGGCGGAAAATCATGTGATAGCACTGTCAGCAGTATTCATTCCGGGAGTGGACAACTGGGAAGCAGACTTCCTCAGCACGACCTCCACCCGGGAGAGTGGGGACTTCACCCAGAAGTCTTCCACATGATTATAAACCGTTGGGAAAAACTCGACAGGTATTGCGCCAGGTCAAGGGACCCTCAGGCAATAGCTGTGGACGCTCTGGTAACACCGTGGGTGTACCAGTCAGTGTATGTGTTCCCTCCTCTGTCTCTCATACCCAAGGTACTGAGATTGATAAAATGGAGAGGAGTAAGCACTATATTCGTGGCTCCGGATTGGCCAAGAAGGACTTGGTAACCGGAACTTCAAGAGATGCTCACGGAGGATCCGTGGCCTCTACCTCTAAGAAGGGACCTGCTCCAGCAGGGGCCCTGTCTGTTCCAAGACTTACCGCGGCTGCGTTTGACGGCATGGCGGTTGAACGCCGGATCCTGAAAAGGCATTCCGGATGAAGTCATCCCTATCCTGATCAAAGCCAGGAAGGATGTAACCGCAAAACATTATCACCGCATTTGGCGAAAATATGTTGCGTGGTGCGAGGCCAGTAAGGCCCGACGGAGGAAATTCAACTGGGTCGATTCCTACATTTCCTGCAAACAGGAGTGTCTATGGGCCTGAAGTTGGGGTCCATTAAGGTTCAAATTTCGGCCCTGTCAATTTTCTTCCAAAAAGAACTAGCTTCAGTCCCTGAAGTTCAGACGTTTGTAAAAGGGGTACTGCATATACAGCCTCCTTTTGTGCCTTCAGTGGCACTTTGGGATCTCAATGTAGTTTTTGGGTTCCAAAAGTCACATTGGTTTGAACCACTTAAATCTGTGGAGTTAAAATATCTCACATGGAAAGTGGTCATACTGTTGGCCCTGGCCTGGGCCAGGTGCGTGTCAGAATTGGCGGCTTTATCCTGTAAAAGCCCTTATCTGATTTTCCATTCGGACAGGGCGGAATTGAGGACTCGTCCTCAGTTTCTCCCTAAGGTGGTTTCAGCGTTTCACCTGAGCCAACCTATTGTGGTGCCTGCGGCTACTAGGGACTTGGAGGACTCCAAGTTGCTAGACGTTGTCAGGGCCCTGAAAATATGTTTCCAGGACGGCTGGAGTCAGGAAAACTGACTCGCTGTTTATCCTGTTTGCACCCAACAAGCTGGGTGCTCCTGCTTCTAAGCAGACTATTGCTCGTTGGATTTGTAGTACAATTCAGCTTGCACATTCGGTGGCAGGCCTGCCACAGCCAAAAATCTGTAAATGCCCACTCCACAAGGAAGGTGGGCTCATCTTGGGCGGCTGCCCGAGGGGTCTCGGCTTTACAACTTTGCCGAGCAGCTACTTGGTCAGGAGCAAATACGTTTGTAAAATTCTACAAAATTGATACCCTGGCTGAGGAGGACCTGGAGTTCTCTCATTTGGTGCTGCAGAGTCATCCGCACTCTCCCGCCCGTTTGGGAGCTTTGGTATAATCCCCATGGTCCTTACGGAGTCCCCAGCATCCACTTAGGACGTTAGAGAAAATAAGAATTTACTTACCGATAATTCTATTTCTCGTAGTACGTAGTCGATGCTGGGCGCCCATCCCAAGTGCGGATTGTCTGCAATACTGGTACATAGTTATTGTTACCAAAAAAAAAAAAAATCGGGTTATTGCTGTAGTGAGCCATCTTTTCTAGAGGCTCCTCTGTTATCATGCTGTTAACTGGGTTCAGATCACAAGTTGTACGGTGTGATTGGTGTGGCTGGTATGAGTCTTACCCGGGATTCAGGATCCTTCCTTATTGTGTACGCTCGTCCGGGCACAGTATCCTAACTGAGGCTTGGAGGAGGGTCATAGGGGGAGGAGCCAGTGCACACCAGATAGTCCTAAAGCTTTCTTTAGATGTGCCCAGTCTCCTGCGGAGCCGCTAATCCCCATGGTCCTTACGGAGTCCCCAGCATCCACTACGGACTACGAGAAATAGAATTATCGGTAAGTAAATTCTTATTTTTCCGGTCTATTCTCAATCTCAAGTCACTGAACAAGTTTGTGAGAGTTTCCGAGTTCCGTATGGAAACACTGCGCTCCATTGTACTGGCCATGGAACCTGGGGACTACGTGGTATCCCTGTATATACAGGATGCTTACTTGCCATTTCACATCAGCTATATCTGCGGTTTGCTGTTGGCAACCTCCATTATCAATTCAGGGCTCTTCCGTTTGAACTGACCAGGGCCCCTCGGATTTTCACCAAGGTCATGGCCGTGATGACAGCTCATCTCCGTCAACAGGGAATCGGGATCATGCCATATCTGGACGACCTGCTGATCCTGGCAAGCTCCCAAGATGTCCTCCTGAGTCATCTCCAGCTGACTGTGCAATTCCTCACAGCCCATGGGCGGCTGATCAATTGGGAAAAAGTCCTTCCTGGTCCCTGCGCAGCGCATGGTGCACCTGGGGGCTCTACTGGATACGCACAGCCAGAGGTTGTTTCTGTCTCCAGAGATGGTCCTGAGGCTTCAGGAGAGGATCGGTTACTTCCCCTCTCGCCCAGGAGTATCCTGACTTGGTGGAGTATGCTCCATTCCATTCTCGCCCTCTCCAACGATGAATCCTATCCAAGTGGGACGGTCTGCCTCAGTGGATCAGGTCTCAAATGATAGTCCTGACCCCGGAGGTCCGCTTGTCCCTGTCCTGGTGGCTCCAGGATCAACAATTAAGCAGGGGCTGTCTCTTCTGGATTCCCAACTGGGTCCTCCTGACAACGGACGCCAGTCTGAGGGGCTGGGGCGCGGTTTTCGAGCAACACTCTCCAGGGTCGCTGGACCAAGGAGGAGTCTCTCCTCCCCATTAACATTCTGGAACTGCGGGCAGTGTTCAACGCATTGACACTAGCCCTGCCTCTGTTAAAGAACAGGCCTACACCACAGCGGTGGCATACATATATCAGGCGGCACTCGAAGCCGAAAAGCAATGATGGATTGGGCCAGATTTCTTCAATGTGTGGAACGCCATCTGCCCGCAATATCGGCAGTGTTCATTCCTGCTGTCCTCAACTGGGAAGCGGATTTCCTCAGTCATCAGGACGTGCGAGCCGGAGAGTGGAGCCTTCATCCGGAGGTGTTTCAATTTCTAGTGGACAAGTGGGGCCTACCAGATGTAGACCTGATGGCGTCAGACCCTTCAGAGCTCGGAGTAAGTCACTTGTACGCTTTCTTTTTCATCCACTAGGGGTCACTGGAGTACTCTTGGGTCACTGGAGTACTCTTGGGATATGGACGGGCTTCCGTAGGAACAGCACTGAATATTTAAATTTAGAAACACTCCACCCCTCCATATCCCTGGTCACTACCCAGTGTTTTTTCTGTGCTGAACGTGGCAGCAGCTTACTAACTGAAGTCACGGTTACTTCAAGAAATTTTATTTTTATTTTTCTTTTTCTTTTTTCTAACAAATTGGCACATCCCTTTCCCCCTTCCAAAAGGCAGGGTCAGGGATAGTGCAGCTGCTGATAGCAGCACGGGCGTGTCGGGCCTCTCTGAAAGAGCTCCCTCACAGCCCTCACATCCTGTTACACTGGCTGCCCGGCGCTTGTTGAAGAAGCCCCGTCGGAGCCTCATGACAGAGTTTCACTGCAGGTATGTGAGAGGGGGCGGTCAGCTTCCGCTGCCGTCCCGAGGAGGGGAGAAGAGAGGACAGCAGCACGCTGGTGTACTGGCTAACTGCGGCGGCAGCAGCGCCGCCCGCTGAGCGAACAGCTGCTGCCGCCGGGTGATAATGCTCTCCGCTCCAGAGTCTCTTGCACGGCCGCCGCTACAGGGCATCTACTCCCCGCGTCAGGCCGCCGCTTCGCCCCAGGCTCCGGCCGCCGCTTGTAAGGCTCCGGCCGCCGCGTGTATCGCTGGGGGCCGTAATAGCTCCTACTCTAACAGGTACCCGAGGTCCCGCACTGCACACTAAGGAGCAGCTGCGAGGGGGGGTAGAGGACAGCACTTTTGCATGGCAGGAAGACTGTTAATAATATCAGTTTAAGATATATGTTTAAGCACATTCTATATATATAATATATAATGAGGCTTTGCTAGCAGGGAGACTGTTAATAATATCAGTGTAAGATATATGTTTAAGCACATTCTATATATATAATATATAATGAGGCTTTTGCTGGCAGGGAGACTGGGTATAATATCAGTATGAAACTGTGATTATATGTTTAAGCACACTTTATATATATAATATATAATTAACCATGCTTCCTGTGGCAGCCATTAATCATGCTTCCTGTGTCTTCCTCTGTGATTCCAGAAGGTTCCTGTCTTACATCTCTACACCACCGGAAGGCGCAGGGGTGTTAGTGGGAATTTGGGATCACATTTCATAGTACTGGCCACGTGTACTGCACTTGGCCAGATTTATATACAGAGACACCTTATTGCTATTTTACTGAGTCGTGCAGGTGTCAGTTTTTTGTGTATTGTATTGTCTGTCGCCATAATGAGTAAGGCACCAGCAAAAACTAAAAAGCATAATTGCAAAATATGTGGCAGTGTGTTACCAGATGCATCTACCACATGTACAGTATGTTTTGTGGATTCCGTCCATAATACCATTGCTCCTCCGGTTTTACAACCAATTTCCTCACCGGACCCTCCGTGGGGTATGTTAGTGAATGTACTGGAGAGATTTCAGACAGAAATGACCGCTGCTCGTCTGGAGCGAGAAACGTTAAGATCTGAGTCTAGGGTGAGACCGCCAGAACTACCAGAGGCGTCTCAGCCTTGCGTAAGGTCCAAATCCATTTTGGGCAAACGGGATAATTTTCATATGTCTTATGATTTTCCAGTGTCTGCTATGTTGCATTCTGACTATTCCATACCTGACCTCACGGAACACGATGAGGGTGAGGAGGGCGAAGTGGAGTCAGATAGCGAGGATGTTAACAGTTCCGGCATTGATGATCTCATCAGAGCGGTACGGCAGTCTCTAAGGTTTCCTGAAGCTGAGCAGCCTCTCACCAATGATCAGGTCGTATTTACTAAACGACGGAAGACGCCAGTAAGTTTTCCTGTGTCGGATTCTCTAAATCAGATGTTAGTAGAAACAAGACAGAATCCAGATAAACGGTTTTCTATACCTCGCAGATTTAAGTCTAGTTATCCTTTTCCAGACTCGGTAACGTGTACATGGGAGAATCCACCAATAGTTGATTCTTCTGTGTCAAAGCTTACCAAGAAATTAACCATACCAGTGCCAGCAGCTACTACGCTTAAAGATCCTTCAGATCGCAAGAAACTATGCTAAAGACCATGTATGTAGCAGCAGGTGTGATGCTAAGACCTGGATTGGTTGGCATTTGGGTAACTAAGGCGCTCATAATATGGCTTACAGAACTCAAATCTGCTTTACAGGACGAAAACTTGATAGTTCTGGTAAATCAAATGATTGAGGCTGTAGAGTATCTCTGTACAGCGTCTACTGACGTCTGTCAGCTCACTTCTCGTATTTCATCTTCGCTAGTTACAGCACGAAGAGCACTCTACCTGCGTACTTATCAAGCGGAGGCAGAGGTCAAACGAAGTATAGAGGCGTTGCCTTACGATGGCAAGAAGTTGTTTGGTCCAGAATTGGACGCATGGATTAAGGAGGCTACGGGAGGTAAGTCTGTTTTCTTACCATTGCCTCCACCTGCGCCAAGAAGAAGGTACGCTGGACCTTCGTTCAAATCCTTTAGACCTCAGCCCTTTCGAGGACGTGGCAGAGGATCAGCCACGCCTGCTAGACGTGGTCGAGGACGTGGTTTCCATCAAACCAACACAACTCGCCAAAACGCTAAGGTTACCGACAAGCCAGTGGCATGACGGGTTACCAGCCCATCTCGGTTCTCCAATTGTGGGAGCACGCCTTCAGAAGTTCCATGGGGCGTGGTTCCACACATCCGCGGAGGGCTGGATTCGCAATTTAGTGTTAAAAGGTTACAAAATAGAGTTCGACTGTCTGCCGCCTCTGCGGTTTTTCAAGACAGGATTGCCTCTGTCGGACGACAAGAGGACAGTTTTGCAAATTGCCATTCAATCCTTACTGAATTCGGCAGTGTTGATTCCGGTCCCTGTACACCAACAGGGTCAGGGTTATTATTCAAGTCTATTTGTGGTCCCGAAGCCGGATGGCTCAGTCAGACCAATATTGAACTTAAAGGGACTAAATCAGTACGTAACGTACTACAGATTCAAAATGGAGTCTCTACGTTCGGTGATTGCGGGGTTAGAGACCAAGGAATTCATGATTGCGCTAGACCTCAAGGATGCGTACTTACACATTCCAATTTGGCAGCCTCATCAGAAATTCTTACGATTTGCAATACGCCAGAACCATTACCAGTTTCAGGCTCTGCCGTTTGGCCTGTCATCAGCGCCTCGGGTATTCACCAAAGTAATGTCTGTGATGATAGCTCACCTCAGATCCTTGGGAGTGACAATAGTTCCGTATTTAGACGATCTGCTCATCAAAGCTCCGTCTCAACAGATACTTACCCAGCATGCGCTGCTAACTTACAATGTACTAGTTCACCACGGTTGGATTGTAAATTTCAAGAAATCACATCTGATTCCGTCTCAACGCCTTCAGTTCCTAGGTATGATTCTCGATACGGTCAATCAAAGAATTTACCTACCACAACAAAAAGTACAAATGCTACGCCATCTAGTACAATTAGTACTCAAACCACGCACAGTGTCGGTACACTTGTGCATTCGCCTGTTAGGCACAATGGTGGCAGCTTTCGAGGCGCTTCAGTTCGGGAGATTTCACTCTCGTCCATTTCAGCTGAACGTGCTTGCCCAGTGGTCGGGCTCGCATCTGCAGATTCACCACAGGGTGAGGTTGTCACCAATAGCAAGAGTTTCTCTGCTATGGTGGCTCAAGGAACACAATTTAACCGCAGGAAGACGGTTCGGAGTTTGCAATTGGATAATTCTAACTACGGACGCCAGTCTCAGAGGTTGGGGAGCGGTAATTCAAAATTGTCAGCTCCAGGGTCTCTGGGCGGATCACGAGAAATTGCTGTCGATAAATGTTCTAGAACTCCGCGCCATTTTCAATGCGCTACGACAAGCAGTGCACATGATTCGCTCTCAGCCGGTCCAAGTGCAGTCGGACAATGCGACGGCGGTCGCATACATCAACAAACAAGGAGGAACGAGAAGCCGCATGGCAATGCGGGAAGTAGCTCGAATCCTCAATTGGGCGGAATGCCACCAGGTGATATTGTCGGCTGTGTTCATTCCGGGAGTGGACAACTGGGAAGCGGATTATCTCAGTCGTCGGGATTTTCACCCAGGCGAATGGTCATTAAATCCAGAAGTGTTTCACATGTTGGTTCAGCGATGGGGTTATCCTCAGGTGGACCTGATGGCATCTCGACACAATCATCAAACGCTCCAGTATGTGTCCAGAACAAGAGATCCAAAGGCAGTCGCGGTGGATGCTCTCACTGTCGCGTGGCCGTACAGTCTTGTGTATCTGTTTCCACCGTTTCCGTTGCTCCCTCTGGTGCTAAAACGGATCAAAAGAGAGTCGCTCACAGTCATACTAGTGGCGCCTCATTGGCCTCGGAGAGCTTGGTTCTCGGATCTTCGAGGATTACTCGCAGACGATCCGTGGCCGCTCCCGATACGTCCAGACCTGTTACAACAGGGTCCGTTTCTTTACCCCGATTTAGCGCGGCTGCGTTTGACGGGGTGGCTGTTGAGACCGCCCTCTTAAGAAGAGAGGGCATTCCAGATTCAGTTATACCAACCATGTTACGAGCTAGGAAGCCGGTTACGGCAGCTCATTATTACAGAATATGGCGTGCATATATAGGTTGGTGTGAGGTTCGGAAATTTCCGACATCAGCTTTCAAGGTATGCCGCCTGTTGTTGTTTCTACAAACAGGCTTAGATGGAGGATTGCGTTTATCTACACTAAAGGTGCAGGTTTCTGCTTTGTCAATTTATTTTCAAAGACGATTGACTCTATTGCCGTCGATACGCACTTTTCTCCAAGGTGTACTCAGGGTACAGCCTCCATTCATTCCACCTACAGCGCCATGGGACTTGAATCTGGTTTTGGAGTTCTTACAGTCTTCATATTTTGAACCCTTACAACAAGTGAATATAAAGTTTCTCACTTGGAAAACAATTTTTCTCTTAGCCTTAGCTTCGGCGAGGCGTGTTTCGGATTTGGGTGCCTTGTCATGCAAGCCACCGTATTTGGTGTTTCATGATGACAGAGCGGAACTTCGGACGAATCCCGCCTTCTTACCAAAGGTAGTGTCATCTTTTCACATCAATCAACCAATAGTAGTTCCTGTGTTGACAGCACATTCTGGAACTCTGGATGTGGTTCGCGCATTACGCGTTTATGTATCCCGAACGTCTTCAGTTCGTAAGACGGATACGTTATTTGTTCTCTATGATGCTGCCAAAATGGGTTGGCCAGCATCTAAACAAACTTTATCCAGATGGATAAAACTGACCATACGCCAGGCTTACCTTCATGCTAGGTTACAACCGCCTACGTCAGTAACCGCTCATTCCACACGTTCTGTGGGTACTTCATGGGCAGCTGGTCGTGGGGCTTCTGCGACGCAGCTTTGCCGGGCGGCTACATGGTCTTCAGTGCACACGTTTGTGCGCTTTTACAAGTTTGATACTTTTGCGGCATCAGCATCTAGCTTTGGCCGCCTAGTGTTACAAGTGCCAAACTGCTCTCCCGCCCACGGGGGAAGCTTTGGTACGTCCCAAGAGTACTCCAGTGACCCCTAGTGGATGAAAAAGAAAATAGGATTTTGGTACTTACCAGGTAAATCCTTTTCTTTGAATCCATAGGGGTCACTGGACGCCCACCCAGAGCAGTTTACCTACTTGTGGTTAGTTCTGAGGATCTTATGGTAACACACTTTCACCGACTGGTTCAAGTTACAAGTGCTGGTTAGGGTGTCAACTGTTTAGTTGTCAGTAACGTTATGTGTTAACTTCGTTATTGTCAGTTATGTTATATGTAATACTCCATTATTAACCTCTCTTAATTCCTGTTCGGCTCAGTAAAAAACACTGGGTAGTGACCAGGGATATGGAGGGGTGGAGTGTTTCTAATTTTAAATATTCAGTGCTGTTCCTACGGAAGCCCGTCCATATCCCAAGAGTACTCCAGTGACCCAAGAGTACTCCAGTGACCCCTATGGATTCAAAGAAAAGGATTTACCTGGTAAGTACCAAAATCCTATTTTCCTTCCACATATGAAGTAGGCATCATCTGGAAGAACATAGGGGATAAAAGGCAACAAGATCATATCACAGATTTTTCTTATGAAGAAACCGGTCCCCAGTTCTCCCATTTGTTCAGTACAAGTATCGGGCTGGATGATGTGGGCACAATATCCCTGTGACACTTTTTTCCAGCCCACATGGTTTTGATCCCACGTGTATACCTGTATCGGAAGTACCTCCCACTTGTGGCTATCCTATGTACAAGTTCGGAGTTGATGGCTACTTTATCAGCTCTATGTGAGAAGCTCATTGTTAGATTGTTCCATATCACTTCCCTGTTTCCTCGTTTCCGGAAATTGGACACGTTAAAACATAGCAGTGACCTATCTACGTGGTACTGGTGGAGCTTCAAGCTAGAGGGCCTGGATATATTGAATTTCTTGTCCACCGGTCTCCCCCCCCCCTCCCCCCCTGTAACTCGAGTACCTCATTTACTGTTAAAGGGTATGGCACTAATCCCGATTTACTCTGTCCTTGAGGTACTTGCGAGCACACCCAGCATTCCGTTTGGTTTAAGACCGTACCCATGAGTGGTAATCATTCAAAGGATGTCCGCCAATGTTGGTATTAGTGTTTGACTGACATCTCTGGATGCACCCATCTTCGACTATTTTATTGCAGTACTTACGTATGCAGTATTCATCAGACAATAAACCTTCACATTGCCTCCGAGCTCCGTGACTACCAGATCTCTTACAGATACTAGCTTTGACCAAAGTGATGGACTGATCCTGGGGTCATACGAATCCATCCTATCCATCAGGACCCATTCCAGATCCTTGCTCGACGTCTCGGGGGCCCTCACAAAAACACACTTTCAAAAGTGTCTGCCAATCTTTATTTGTAGGTTCATGGGCATTACCCAGATCCTTAATAAACTTCTGACATCTGGCTAGATGTCTCCGGGAATCGGGAAATTCTGAAATGATTGACCGTAGTTCCGATCTGGTCCATGGGCAATACATTGCAGAATTTCTGATGAGGGTTACTCCCTGTCTATCGGTTCTCCCATTGGGAGTTGCTATTACCCAGACAGGATGTAACCCTGTCCATTCCATTCCTAATCGGCTCACTGTGAGGTGTTACTGTCTCTGCATAATGAACAGTCTCACACTTACCGGTGGCTATGATCTCACCCGTCCCTTCAGTGGGAGACACCGTCACTGCTCTTACTGGTTGGGCCGTGCCCACCTGAGTTTCCTGCAAGGTGTCTGCCTGGATGAGGGCTGAGATTAGGCTGGATCCATCATCTTCCTATGACCTTTGAGAGAACTTAAGGCAGGGTACAATATGCATGGGTTAGGGTTTATACAATTTACATGGATGTTCCTATCATTTGCCGATGTACCATTGGTTGTAGCTGTGTTCTCTTCATCGACATGTGTCGGTGATGGTGTGCTCGCAATCACGTTCCTGTCAGGTTTGGAACTTGCTGTGCGAGCCAGCTCCCTTTTGCACATCTCGCTCTTGTTGCCATATGTTTAAACAGTCGTTATGTCTGATCTTTTGTTTCTTAGACTTGATCAGACATATTCTGTTCCTTACATTCTGCAGTACCTCTGGTTAAAAACTACCCATCCTAGGAAATGCCTTATCCCCAGCAGTCATACATACCCATTCATCACAAAAAGCCTCTACGTGTGGACCATACTTACCACACATTATCAACCTTGCGGACCCTCTTGGCCCTTCCCCTCCAGCCTGAACCCTGGCTGCCGAACGCCTTTCGCTTGTGCACTTGGCTCCCATTGTGGGCTTTTTATGCACAAACCCCAAATGCACAAAGAAAAACAGTGAAAGTTCTTACTGAGTGCTTTCACTCACTCCAGCCCCCTCTGGCCTGTACTACGACCCACTGTAAATAGTGGGATCGCAATGTACCCAACCTTGGGCTCCTATCAGACCCTTCAGCACCGTAATTTCTTTCAGTGGAGGTTCTGTTGGAATATTGTCTTGAGAGGGCCAGCGAAAAATTACTTTTCGGTATCTTTCCACTGGAATTTTTGTAGGATGAGAAACGCCTTATTGATCACCCTTTCCAGTGAATGTCCACCAGGGAGATTTCCTGAAGAAAATCGGCGAAAAAAACCCTTGTTTACACAATCACGTCTGTGTATGCTCTACAAAGCGCATATGACACACCTGCGCAAAATAACGCAAATGGTATCACGTTGCGCCGTGTATAACACACAGACGTGCGGTCCAATCACACGGCCTATAGATACTTGTTATCTATATGCCCTACGATCACGGGAGTCGAATTTAAGCCACGCTCCTCAGCCGGAGCGTAACAAAAAAACACCTTTCATGCTCCTCCAACACGTTGTAGTACGTGCCAACTTCGTTAAATGCGCTAGGTTGCGACCCTTCTCGCAGCTGAGCTCCTTCTAGCTCAGGCGTTTTGTCCACGGGATCCCGGGTTTTCGGGGTTCAATACGTCCACTCCTACTTTCAGCTCACACAATTACACTATGTTTTTCTGTACAGAGAAGTATCACTCCCTTTCATTGATAGCCTATCCCAGAGGTAGTACAGTTTAAACAAAGTATTATAATAATCTGCTTTTAAAATCGGATAGTTATTTGCTATTGTATAAATGTCTTTTATCCCGCCTTTAAATTTATACCTATTGTGTGGTTATAACTTGCACTCGCTACTTCACGCAACCTTGCGCATCCCTGCGCCACGTGCACACTCCTGTACTCTTTCCTCACGTACCGTACCACGTGTACAACATGCGTTTCGCAACTCCATAAACCACACTATCACAATAAATGTGAGCAACAAAATACTACTACTCACTTACACAATACACAATTGTTCCTTACACTCGCCGGAAGTTACCCACAAAGGTAATCCTTCTTTGAGTGTATACCTAAACGTTTAGGCCGGAACTGCGTTTCATGTTTTTATAATTACTCCCTTAACACACTATCTCAAAAATAAATAAATATATATCAAACAAACGTATCCGACTTTTTACAGATTTATAATGACTATTATAACCTATGACAACAATATGTGAGAATGTATGCAAAGTATCAGTACGCTTTTGTGTACGCTTTCGCGCCAAAAGTTACGCACAAATAATAAACTGCTTTTTTCCTGTTTGTCCCTTGGGTTACACCAGCACCTCTAAGACTATACAGAACAGACGTGGTCTAACAACACAAGATGGTTTTAAACACAATACAAAATTACTTAAGACGCGTCTCCACCCTTTGTTGGTAGACCAAAGTCTGCTATGACCTGCAAGTACGAAAGTATGTGGTGAACCGGGCGAGCCCACAACTGTTAAGTTCGTTTAACTTTCAGGAAAAAGCAATACTTTAATATACCAGTGTTCGGGCCGCTGCAACTGCTAAGTGTGTGTTTTAAACCTCTATGAATGCGTACACGTTGCGTAAGCACGCCGTGAGCACAATGCAGCTACACTTGTGGGTGAATACACCTTAAACCCCTAACAGGAAAGGAATGCGACACCAATTGTATATGTTATGTTGTGGTCTAACGCAGCAACAAATATTTACTTAAAAGGGGGGTACAACAGAAATACAACAATACAAGAGAAAAGCTACAACCAAGAGTACATACGTTTGTTCACCTGCGCCACCCAGATCCGGTCCTCAGTCAATCTAGCAAGATGACCTTCAGAGAATTAACCTGAGACCGGCCAGGAGGCCTTGGTTTTTATACAATGGTCCAAAACACAATACAATGGGAAATGTATGCTCTTCTTCCATTGTCCGGGGGTGGGACATATCCTGTGCACTGGGGATCATTGGTCAGCTCAAACGGTGGGCGACGGCTAAGTCCTGAGATGTGATTACTGTTGTTTACATCTGAGTTCCCGCCCCAAGACCAGTTAAACCCACCACATTATCATTCATAAATCCAGTATTACTAGTAACTTATTGCCGCAATATGAGACAATATCCTCATACCCACCGGATTACTGCTTATGTGACCCTGAACAATATGATACCACATATGATATGTTTATCCATTTTATATATATATATATATATATATATATTCCTGCCATTACAATTACTTCTGAAATAAAATAAAAAAATAAATATATATATATATATATATATATATATATATATATATATATATATATATATATATATATATATATAATATATATATTACCATGAGTTAGATGTATTTAAACTATATGTATGAGAACATGAATGTTATACATTTGATATATCATACATCAACTGTCTGGTCTGTAAATGTCTCTTCTTATGTGGTTTTGTAAGTTGTTAAACTAGTTAGGGTTTTTCTTGTGTTCTTGTCTAGGATATATTGTTCTTTTGTTTGTTCTGGCTCCCAGTGCAACAATGACAGTCCAGTATCTGTTGACTCACTATACAACTCCAAAACAGTGGGGCAAACAACGGTATTTACATTCCCCATAGCTCAGGGTCTATTTTCCATGATTACAAAGCTTTGCGTAAACAAGACAGTCTGATACATTCAAGACACTATTTATAATTGAGTTCTTGGAAGTATCGCCTTTGAATGTGTATAAGAGTGATTTTATTATTGTGTGTGCGCACATTAACCTGCTGTTGAAGAGTATACAGACTATGTGTAAATTATGCACTATATGGATAAAATATTGAATATGGCTTTGTGGCTTTTCTATGCAAATTCGTATGTTACCGTATTTACTCATACCACGTGCTAATACGCAGGGCTTCACGAGCCAATGTACGCAACTTGCAGGTATGCGCCCGCACGGCGAGTACGCACACGCACAGAGGCCCCTCTGAATGGTGTTTATGTGTAGAGTGTAGGTGTAATATTTTTGACTTCGACAGCATGTAGTTCGACTAGTGCGCAAATCTACATTACGTCCGCCTTCAACATCATTAAATGATGTAACAGATGGAAAGATTGATGGTTTTCTTAAAACTGTTTTCTCCTTGACAGGGGCAATTATTAGTCCAGCTAATTCCACATCTTGGGTGTCTAAAGCAGGGACAGGCTTGGGTGCAAGCTTTGGAAGATGATCTTTCAGCAGCAACGAAAGAACAGTTATCACAAATTTTAAATATAAAGCAGGCAGCTGCTTTTATGGAAGAAGCAGCCCTGGATATGGGTATTGTAGCTTTTCAAGTGTCTGCTTCATCAGGAGCACCTCGCAGAACTGTTTGATTATGTTCATGGAAGGCTGACTCGGAATCCAAGAAGGTACTACAATGTCTGCCTTTGGTTGGAAATATTCTGTTTGATACAGAATTAGACAACATTCTTGTGTCTGAAGCAGACTTCAAAAAAGTGAGGTTTCCTTTGACATCTAAAGCTAAACCCAGATTTCCTGCTTTCCGGTCCTTTCGGGCCCAAGGTAAATCAAAGTGAAAGGTTTATAGCAAACGGTCTCAATCGGATAAATCTAGTAGGACTAAAACCAAACAGGCTTGGTCAACCAGACGCCCAGCTTCTAAACCAGAAGATAAGCCATCAGCCTGATGGCACGGGTCTCCACCTGTGGGACCCCAGGGTGGGAGGCCGACTTCTTCTATTTGCACAGGTTTGGCAGCGGTCCACCACAGATACCTGGGTGCAAGAAGTGGTGTCTCACGGTTATGCTTTTTCTTTCAAGAAACGCCCCCCTCAAAAAATCTTCTGTACCATCCCGTCTCCTGTGGAATCAAGGCCAGGGCCCTACAAGATGCAATTTGGAAGTTGCTACAATCAGGAGTGATAGTACTGGTTCCTTCAGCACAGCAGGGACGAGGTTTCTATCCCAACCTGTTTCTAGTTCAGAAACCAAATGAGTCCTACCAACCCGTTCTCAATCTCAAAGCTCTGAACAAAATATTTGGGTGCCTCGATTCCATATGGAAATGTTACGAACCATTATCCTGGCAATGGAACCGGGGGATTTTATGGTGTCCCTGTATATTTAGGATGCTCACATACATGTACCTATAGCACCTTCCCATCAGTGCTAACTCAGGTTTGCTATCCTCCAGCAACATTTTCCGTTTCAGGCTCTATGCTTTGGACTGGCTACAGCTCCAAGGGTATTTACCAAGATTATGGTGGTGATGGCAGCTCACCGTCGTCGAGGAATAAGGATTTTCCCATATCTAGACGACTTGCTTATCCTGGCACAATCACAGGAAATTTTTCACTGCCATCTTCAAGTGACAATAGCCTGCCTACATGCTCACGGCTGGCTCATAAATTGGGCAAAGTCTTCCTTAGTCCATCACAATGGATGACTCATCTGGGGGCTGTATTGGATACCAGTCTTCAGAGAATTTCTCTACCTCTGAACAAAATATCCACAATACAGATGAGGATTCAGGGATTTGCTACACAGTCAGAGAGTATCCATCCATGCAGCAGTGCTAGTTCTGGGAACACTGGTCTCTACATTTGACATGGTAGACTATGCTCTGTTCCATTCAAGACCCCTTCAACATCTGATTCTCTCCAAATGGTAGGGACAATATCAGATGATAAAAACTCAGACAAATAATTCTTCCTCAGGAAGTGCAGTGGTCATTAGCCTCGTGGCTACAGACATCCCATCTGGACGGAGGTAGACCCTTTTGGATCTTTGACTGGGTAGTTCAACAAGACGCCAGTCTTTAAGGCTGGGGAGCTGGAACAGAACAGTGCTCCTTTCCAGGGAAGCTGGACCAAGGAAGAAAGTAGCCTTCCAATCAACATGGCACTCGCTTGGGCAAAAGAAATACTTCATGGCAAGCTGATTCAGATTCAGTCAGACAATGCCACCGCAGTAGCATACCTCAATCACCAAGGCGGCACTTTTAGCCGAATGGCCATCAAGGAGGTAATCCGCACGTTAAGGTTGGCAGAACTTCATCATCCAGCCGTGTCAGCATTATTCATACCAGGAGTCCTAAATTGGGAAGTGGACTTTCTCAGCCGGCACGACATTCATGCAAGCAAATGGGCCTTGTACCCAGAAGTCTTTCAGATTCTGGTAAACAAATGGGGACTGCCGGAAGTAGACCTCATGGCCTCTCATCAGAACAACGAAGTACCCGTATATGGGTCAAGAACAAAGGATCCAGAAGCGCTCTTCGTTAATTCTCGGTCAGTGAGCTGGAACTTTTTTCTAGGATATGTTTGCCCAGGGTGATTAGAAAATTAAAACAGGAAAGGGGCACCGTGATATTAAAAGCTCCAGCGTGGCCCAGAAGAAATTAGTATACAGATCTGCAGAGGCTGTCCGTGGATTCTCCGTTTCTACCACCACAACATCCAGATCGAACACCTGGATCGTCCGTCTTTGACGGCTTGGCTATTGAAACATCCGTCTAGAAAAGCAAAAGGTTTTTCACAAGAGGTAATCCAAACAATGCTAAAAAGCAAGGAAACCATCCTCTGCTTGCATCTGTTACCGATATAGCATGCATATTTTCAGTGGTGCACTGCCAAGAAATGTAAGCAGTAATGGACAAAGGTCTCCGCCTAGGTTCCTTGAAGGTACAAGTGTCCGCATTAACTATATACAGGTTGAGTATCCCATATCCGAAAATTCCGAAATACGGACTTTTTTGAGTGAGATAGTGAAACCTTTGTTTTTTGATGACTGACTCAATGTACACAAACTTTAATACACAAAGTTATTAAAAATATTGTATTAAATTACCTTCAGGCTGTGTGTATAAGGTCTATATGAAACATAAATGAATTGTGTGAATGTACACACACTTTGTTTAATGTACAAAGTTATAAAAAATATTGGCTAAAATGACTTCCAGGCTGTGTGTATATGGTGTATATGAAACATAAATGCATTCTGTGCTTAGATTTAGGTCCCATCGTCATGATATCTCATTATGGTATGCAATTATTCCAAAATACGGAAAAATCCGATATCCAAAATACCTCTGGTCCCAAGCATTTTGGATAAGTGATACTCAACCTGTAGTTCCAAAAGAAAATTGCAAACTAACAGGATGTTCGCACTTTTTTCCAAGGAATGCTTCACATTCAACCTCCTTTTGTACCCCCTACAGCTCCCTGGGACCTAGGGCGTTTCATGTTGCCCCATTTGAACCACTGCATCGTGTGGGTCTCGAATGGTTGACCGCAAAAGTTCTCTTTCTTTTGACAATTGCTTTAGGATAGAAGATTATCAGATTTAGGGGCACTGTCGTGTCGCCCTCCATTTCTGGTATTCCAGACAGAGCGGTTCTCCGAACCAATTCTGGATATCTTCCTAAGGTGGTCTCTAAGTTCCACCTTAATGAAGAAATAGTAGTTCCAGCTTTTCAGGTACCGGGTCTCTCTGCGGGAGATGCTTCATTGGACGTAGTTTGTGCTCTGTCCTTCTGATGGCACTGGTACGATCTACATAGAATCTTAGACACTCTCTTTGTTCTATACAGTTTTCTCAAGAGAGGATAACCTGCCAATAAGCAAACTCAGGCTAGATGGCTTCAGATGTCTATCTCAGAAGCATACTCAAGCTGATCTCCCTATCCCAGATAATGTTTCTGCCCATTCTAACCGTTCAGTAGGTTCTTCATGGGCAGCCCACCGTGGTGCCCCAGCTGAGCAACTCTGTAAGGCAGCCACATGGTCATTGTTAGTACAGTCATTAGACATTATGTCTTTGATACTAGAATAGGCATTAACATATTCATGACTTTTTTGGTGTTATCTGCAGAAGTGAATGAACTATCCTCGCAATGATGGTGGGGATGATGGATGATCTGCGATTAGTCGCTTTATTGTTGTTGGAAGGCATATCCAAATTTGACACACTAAGCCTGTCTAAGAATCTATCCATAGCAGGGAATATTCCACTTGAATGTAGAAAGAACAATTAGTTATAGGGATCAGTTGTATCAAAATGGACCACTATGATATCCTAAAATACAGCCTGGTAATAAAATGTACACTATGACCCTAATGTAAGGTAATGGACACTACATTATGTTTAAGGAATCGACACTTAACTGACGATTTTTTCTTTCCCCAAAAACCGTTCAGAATTTGTTGGTTTTTTTTATTTGTGAATTAGGTGAAGAACATGAATGCAAAATGAGGATCGTTTAAGAAAAAAAAAAGTTTTTTTTTCTTCCAAACATTAGTCAGGAAGATCGGTAACATCGCAACGTTACTTTTTACACCCAAGACAGCTGGCAGGTACACGGGAGGCTGGGGGTGCCATTGTATGCAGCTGCTGGGTGGGGGGTCCAGCCATGCTGACCGATCAGCAATGATCGGAAGCATGACAAAACTGAGGGGAGGGTGCAGGGAGGCAGAGGGACCTTCCGGTCCCTCTGAGAGAAGCAGCGAAGGGAAGTTTCCCTTCTCTGCCGCTGGTAACACTTGATCTGACTGGTCGCATCCTGTGCGACCAGGTGAGATAAAACACTTGCTGGTATGGTCACATCTGATGCGACCATGCCAGGCAAGTGGTTAAGAAACAGTCCAACCATAGGGTGACAGTTAACCTGAGTATTAGTCTAACAAAGTAGCAGGTCTGTCTGCCTAATTGGAGAGGTTGTGTCCGTATGCAGATTATAAATCGAGCTAAAAGTTATGACAGAAGATAATGCTATGTTTACAGTGGAAAGCTATTTTCTCTCAGATCTCAAATAGCTAAGTTATTGAATTGTTATATGCAGTGACGCCACTAGATTGCGCAGATCTGTTACAGATAAAGTAATATCAATAGTAATCAGATGATATTTGGAATTGTGTGTCACTAACAGGTAATGTAAAGCAACCAAAAGGTATGGAAAAGGCTGATATTGAAGGTAGGGGGGCATACGAGAGGGAGGTTGAGGAGATGGGGACACAATAGGTAGGGAGGAACAAAAAAAAGGAGGGATTAAAAAAAGTAAGGGTTCGCTGACCAGTGCTGTAATGAAAGGGGAAGACACACTATAGAAAATGTCAAGAGGGAAGCTGTTCTGTATCAGACCGCCCAAATCTACAGCAGTGTCTCATGCGTCTTCGGGTAAGGCCAATGAGGCACGTCCAGATTTAATGACCGCCAGTACCTCCAAAAGTTAGACTGACGCTTGCAGCCACGGAACTCTGTCAACAGCTGCTTTTCATAGCCAGTAGGTGGTACAATGACTAGGTAATAAAGTGACCATGCAGGGCTCAACTACACAGGCGCACACAGCAGTTAAGCCAATGACAGAGGATTCACAGATACCACTCCTTCACCACAAACCAGTAAAGGGAATGCTGAGCTGCCCAGTGGCACAATTGCAAATGTGATTCTTCCGGATACTGTCCTGGGGTGATGTCACTTATACAGTAAGTTCCTCAGAGTTCTCAGAGGAACCGGGGGCACAATAAGGGGGTTAAATAGTCTGTGCCCCGGACTAGACAAATGCAGGGCGACATTGTTCTGAAGCTCCGTGTCAATTCCCAAGGGGAAAGCAGTTATACACATGTCTCAGGGCAAGAGTAGTCAACGGTGGGCACAAAGCAGCTGCACGTGCCCCAAACAGCGGGGGTCTCCTGGTCCGTGCCTGAGCGCAGGTAGGAACCGGGAGATGTAGCGCTAGACGCTGCCCTTAGGTAACCACAGGGACCAAACGCGTCTCATGTTTCGGGGCAGGAGCAATCTGTAGCGTGCTGTGTGAGGCAAGCTACAGCTGGAGGTAAATACGGTGAGGGGCCCGGCCTATGTCTAGCCCAGATAACAATGGGGAGAAGAATCCGGAAACTGCGCTGCCAGTCACCACCAGGGCGACTGGCGGTGGAGAGAGCAGGTCTAAAAAGTGGCTATGCTGTATGGCCTGCCCACTGGAAGTCCCCCGGGACGTTGTCATGTTTAATGGGAGTTAGCCAGTACAGGCAGTCTGTGTAATGCAGGTCAATCCTACCAGTCAGTAGGAGTGCACCATGGGCATGTTTGAGGTTCCAACGGTTTTGTGGCTCATACCGCAAAGTACCAATGTGCGCATGTATAGTACAGCTCTGCAACATTGGAAGCAGATTGGCTACAGACTGTCAGTGATTGACAGTCTGCTACCGTTTGGGGGAGGGGGCTTCAACAGTGTGCCACCTCTGTATTGAGGGAGTGATGAGGCCAGGATCTCTGTCAGAAGACAGAGATTTCCTGCCCTCTTTGTTGGATCTGATGTGGCCGGCTTGCGCGGACCCATGAGTCACGCAGCTGTGCGATGGTGTGGGGGGAAGTATTTTGTTTCTTACTTGACACCTTTTTGGAATGCTATGCCCCACAGGGGATTGGATAATGTTGCTTGATGGGTCATACACCATTGCTCTCCCACTTCTGATCCTAGTTTCAAAATAGTTTTTTGAAATGTTGGGAGCGGGGCCTCAATTCACCTATCAAGAGGAAGAGTCACTGCTTTCCTCAAGGGATCTGGAGTTCAAATAGTACTTTTGCAGAAGACCCACTTGAAGTCTGGAGACGACTCAACCTTGAGAGA
Source organism: Pseudophryne corroboree (assembly GCF_028390025.1). NCBI lineage: Eukaryota > Metazoa > Chordata > Amphibia > Anura > Myobatrachidae > Pseudophryne > Pseudophryne corroboree. The sequence goes on from NC_086452.1 coordinate 297,127,815, forward strand.
CCACTGGGTCAACAGTTGTGTTTTCTACCCCCTACAGATCCAAATAAAGGGGTGTTACCATATTACTAAGCTGTAACTTACAATATACTATCATGATTAGGGAGGCCAATCCTAGGATTCAGGATTGAAAAATTCTCAAACCTGGGATTGCAGTAGGGCAGGCATTCCCATCCACCGTCATCAAGGCACTCCAACAGTGCAGGTTTTAGTGATATCCAGGCTGCAGCACAGATGGTTAAATCAAAATAACTGAGCTACTAATTAAGTCACCTGTGCTGAAGCCTGGATATCACTAAAACCTGCACTGTTAATGTGCCTTGAGGACCGTGGTTGGGAATGCCTGCAGTAGGGATTGGTGGGGATGGCTGTAGGGAACAGCGAGGGAGAATGGGTGTAGGGAGCAGTGAGAGAGGGTGGATGTAGGGACCTGGGAGTGTGCTGCGTACTTACTATTAGGCAGGCAGCCATAGATAAACACAGACAGCATCTGCGGCATTTCAAATGTAGTTCTGGCCACTAGCCAATCGGCCGCTTCACTGATTGGCTGATGGTCTTAGACCTTGATTTTTCAGCCCAGTTGGGATTTTGAGTTTGACATGCTTGCTCTAATGAGTACTCGGCTGAAGAAGGGGAGGATATACAGTCACTGATTTATGTATTCTTACAGAGGATTCTCCCAGCACAGTGGAGGTGGCCCCTTTAATTGAGGCCATTAAACCAGAGGTTCCCAAACGCGATACTCGAGGCACCCCAACAGTCCAGGATTTAGGTATATCCATGGCTCAACACAGATGGCTAAATCAAATTGACTGAGGTGCTAATTAAGTCACCTGTGGCCAAGCATGGATACATTTTAAAACCTGGACCGTTGGGGTGCCTTGAGGACCGCGTTTGGGAACCTCTGCATTAAACGCATCCTTCATCTCACTGAGGATAAGTCTGAGCCAGTTGCAAAGAAAACGATCTTTTGTTGCTTAAAAACATCTAAGTCTGAAGTCCCTCATTCTGACAAACTTATAATTAGACTGGAACCCTGGAAAACTCTGGGTATAACGTTCCCTGTTTCTTTTTTTTTTTTTTTTTTTCAAAACTTTTTTTATTGAGACATCATTGATATCATAGTACAAAGTACAAATAAAGTAGTATACAGTAACACATATGATTACAGCCAGGGGTCGTACATCGCAGTCACCCATGTCAGACCACAAAGATTATTGCATGACATTTGAATAAACTGTCTATACAGTGATGGTGTTATATATCATAGATTAAATTGTAGAGGGAGCCGTCATAATTGTCCATTCTTAAACCAAGGAAAGAGGCTGGTCCTGTGCAGCCAGCCTAGTTAAGTACCATGTAGTGTTCTTGAGGCTGCTATGAATGTGTAGCCGTGTATTGAGGGGCAAAGTGGATATATAAGATTCCCAGAGACTGAAAAACCTGTCTACTTGTTTACCCCTATCAACAATAGCCTCCACCCAGTCCATCCTAAATATATGGTGTAATTTACTCAAAAATAATGGAATCTGTGGTGGCGCGCTATCTATCCACCCTTATACAATAGTTTTTTTCCCGGCCGCACTAAGGGCTATCAGTAATTTCTTACATTCCGATGGTATGCGAAGAGTGGGATCGATAATACCCAGGACTGCCCATTCGGGGGTAAAGGGTACATAAGTTATTAAATTAGCCTCCGCGTATCTCCTAATGAGATGCCAAAAATATTGTACAATTGGGCATGCCCACAAACAATGATATGTGTCAGCCTCACTCTGGTGGCATCTTGGGCAAGAGTGTGTTTCCGACGTACCCATATGGTAGCGTCGTAACGGGGATAGATAAGTGTTATGATACACATTAAGAAATAATTCAGTGTACATGCTTGCTGGGAGGACCTTTCGAGAGTATAGTAGTGCTTTTTCCATTGTTGGTATGGTCAGTCCGGGGAAATGAGCCAACCACTTAGACATGCCTCCTGTCACAGCGTCATGGTCTAGTATTGTCCTCAAGAAGGTGTAGTGTATGGATATGGCCTTGTATCTTGGTAGTGGGTGCAGTAAGAGGCTATCCAGTGGATTAGTCCAATCCCCCTCCGCAAAATGTGTAAGAACATGCCTAACATAAAATTGCGTTTGTAAGAATGGAAGGAGGGACGAGACGACCCCAGCATGTCTCGTTGAAACCTCTGAGAAGGTAAGCAAACGGCGGTCCTCCACCGATACTTAAGACCTAATTGATGTTATACCAGCCTCCTTCCACGTCGTGAAGGGATGGGCAGCCATGCCATCCAAAAACTCTGGGTTCTTAATTAAGGGCAAGTGCAGGGAGTAGTATTGATTCAATTTCGCATTGTGGCGCAGTATGTGCCACATTTTTCTAGTAGACCACAGAAGTGGGTTAGATCTGATATGATCTGGTATCTCCCAATCATGTTGATGAAGAAAACATATCAGACCCACAGTTGCTAAAAAATGCTGTTCGAGAGATGTGTTTGTATATACAGAACTATTTTGCAGCCAATCTCTCAAGTGTCGCAGAAGTGCAGTGTGATTATAAACTACTATATCTGGAAAGTTGATACCTCCATTGGACTTAGGTTGGGCAAGTTTACGCAGAGCTATATGTGCCCGGCCTCCCCTCCATTATAAAGGTTCTGATTAATTTGTTGATCGTTTGGACGTCCTGTTTGGTCAGCAGTATGGGAAGTGTTTGCAGGGGATATAATATGCGCGGTATAGCCACCATTTTTAGCAGGTTAGCCCTGCCTAGATATGACAGTGGAAGACGTTCCCATCTCTTAATGTCATCAGTTAAAGTGTGTATGGCCTTGCTTACGTTGATTTTATGTAGTTCAGACATATAGCGTGGCACCATCACCCCCAAATAGATAATATATGTGGGCACCCAATGAAGGGGAAAGTGTGAGGTCCAGCTCAGACATGTCACATTACCATACAACAGTAGCGCTTTAGATTTATCCATATTGATACTGAAACCTGAAATGCGGCCAAATAATTGGATCTTGTCCAGGATCAAATTAAGGGTATGCTCAGGGTCAGATATATACAGAAGGATATAGTCAGCGAAGGCGTACAGCTTGATTTCCTGTCCACCCACTTTTATGCCCCGAAAAACCGACCAATCCTGCAGTGTCCTAAGCAACGGGTCGAGGGCCAGGTTAAATAGCAACGGTGACAGAGGGCATCCCTGTCGGGTATCCCTTTCCAAAAGGAATCGTTGGCCCCTGATCCCATTTATTAATAAAGAGGCAGATGGATTGTCGTAGATGTATCGGACATAATTAATGAAGCCCTTATCAAAGCCTCTTCTCCCCAACACAGTAAACAAATGTGGCCACAAGACCATGTCAAAGGCCTTGTTGGCATCAAGACTAAGAAGCATATTCGAATCTAGACATGGAGACTGAGATGCCGCTACTGCCGCTAGCGCCATGCGGATTGCTTTAACCGCATGTCGACCAGTTACAAAACCCATTTGTGTTGTAGTAAGTATATCAGGGAGAATAGATTGAAGCCGCATCGCCATTATCTTGGCCAATAGTTTGTAGTCAACATTTAATAGGCTAATTGGTCTGTATGAGGAGAGAAAGTTGGCGTCCCTACCAGGTTTGGGGATGAGTGTAATAAATGCCTCATTAAAGAAAGGAGATGGAGAGCTCTTTTCATGTATAGCTTGAAACAATTCCAATAAAGTGGGGACAATGTGAGCCTGTAACATGCGGTAGTAGTCTCCCGACAGGCCATCTGGACCCGGAGACTTGCCATGAGGTAATTTGGATAGAACAGTATTAATTTCCTCCGTCGTTATTTTCCCTACAAGGGCATCTCTCTGGTCTTGAGTCAGATCGGGCAATACCTCGTCTGTGAGCAGTTGTGATTGTAAGTCAGCATCTATATGTGCCGAGCTAAACCAGGATTGAAAATAGGATTGAAATTGTTCCACTATTTCTTGAGAGTTGGTGATAATACGACCAGACCTGGGGTGGTGTATAGTAGTTATAATGTGTCGTTTTTTGGGAGGCCGGGAAATGGCCGCCAGTAGCTGACCAGCCTTATTGCCCCATCTATAAAATTTATTTTTGGTAAAGTCTAAGGAGTGTTTCGCCTGGGTGGCTAAATAAGTTTCAAGCAGGCGTCTAGCCTGCTTGTACTCAGTAAGGGTGAGCTCTGTTGGAGTAGAGGTGTATGTTTGGAAGGCTGTGGACATTGCAGCTTTTAACCCAGTGTATTCCAGTTTGGATTCCCTTTTTCTCTGACGTCCTAAGTGGATGCTGGGACTCCGTAAGGACCATGGGGAATAGCGGCTCCGCAGGAGACTGGGCACAACTATAAAGAAAGCTTTAGGTCTAACTGGTGTGCACTGGCTCCTCCCACTATGACCCTCCTCCAGACTTCAGTTAGAATCTTGTGCCCGGCTGAGCTGGATGCACACTAGGGGCTCTCCTGAGCTCCTAGAAAGAAAGTATATTTAGGTTTTTTATTTTACAGTGAGATCTGCTGGCAACAGACTCACTGCAGCGAGGGACTAAGGGGAGAAGAAGCGAACCTACCTAACAGGCGGTAGTTTGGGCTTCTTAGGCTACTGGACACCATTAGCTCCAGAGGGATCGACCGCAGGACCCGACCTTGGTGTTCGTTCCCGGAGCCGCGCCGCCGCCCCACTTACAGAGCCAGAAGCACGAAGAGGTCCGGAAAATCGGCGGCAGAAGACTTCGGTCTTCACCAAGGTAGCGCACAGCACTGCAGCTGTGCGCCATTGCTCCTCATGTACACCTCACACTCCGGTCACTGATGGGTGCAGGGCGCTGGGGGGGGGGGGGGCGCCCTGAGGGCAATATATGACACCTTGGCTGGCAAATCTACATCCTATATAGTCCTAGAGGCTATATAGATGTAAAATTACCCCTGCCAGTAATCCAGAAAAAGCGGGAGAAAGTCCGCCGAAAAAGGGGCGGGGCCATCTCCCTCAGCACACTGGCGCCATTTTTCCCTCTCAGCGCCGCTGGAAGGAAGCTCCCTGGCTCTCCCCTGCAGTCTGAACACTACAGAAGGGTAAAAAAGAGAGGGGGGCACTAAATTTAGGCGCAGTATATATATATATATATATATATATATATATATATATATATATATATATATATATATATATATATATATATATATATATATATATATATGAGATATATAAAAAAGCAGCTATAAGGGAAAACACTCATTTATAGTGGGATCCCTGTGTTATATAGCGCTCTGGTGTGTGCTGGCATACTCTCTCTCTGTCTCCCCAAAGGGCTTTGTGGGGTCCTGTCCTCTGTCAGAGCATTCCCTGTGTGTTTGCGGTGTGTCGGTACGGCTGTGTCGACATGTTTGATGAGGCGGCTTATGTGGAGGTGGAGCAGATGTCTGTAAACGTGATGTCGCCCCCTGCGGGGTCGACACCTGAGTGGATGGTGCTGTGGAAGGAATTACGCAACAGTGTCGACTCCTTGCATAAAAGGTTTGACGACATACCTAATGTGGGACAGCCGGCTTCTCAGCCTGTGCCTGCCCAGGCGTCTCAAAAGTCATCAGGGGCTTTAAAACGCCCGCTACCTCAGATGGCAGACACAGATGTCGACACGGATACTGACTCCAGTGTCGGCGACGATGAGACTAATGTAACTTCCAGTAGGGCCACACGTTACATGATTGAGGCAATGAAAAATGTGTTGCACATTTCTGATGTTACCCCCGGTACCACAAAAAAGGGTATTATGTTTGGAGAGAAAAATCTACCAGTAGCTTTTCCTCCATCTGAAGAGTTAAATGAAGTGTGTGAAGAAGCGTGGGCTTCCCCTGATAAAAAGCTGGTAATTTCTAAGAGGTTACTAATGGCGTACCCTTTCCCGCCAGAGGATAGGGCACGCTGGGAAACATCCCCTAGGGTGGATAAAGCGTCCTTTCTGCCCAGAGGCAGAGGTAGGGGAAAGAAGCTGCAGCATACAGCCAGTTCCCAGGAACAAAAGTCCTCCCCCGCTTCCTCTAAGTCCACAGCATGATGCTGGGGCTCCACAGGCGGAGCCAGGTACGGTGGGGGCCCGTCTCAAATATTTCAGCAAACAGTGGGCTCGCTCACGGGTGGATCCCTGGATCCTTCAAGTAGTATCTCAGGGGTACAAGCTGGAATTCGAGACGTCTCCCCCCCGCCGTTTCCTCAAATCTGCCTTGCCAACCACTCCCTCAGGCAGGGAGGCAGTGTTACAGGCAATTCACAAGCTGTATTCACAAAAAGTGATAGTAAAGGTGCCCCTACTTCAACAAGGAAGGGGTTACGATTCCACAATGTTTGTGGTACCGAAACCGGACGGTTCGGTGAGACCCATTTTAAATTTGAAATCCTTGAACACATATATAAAAAAAATTCAAGTTCAAGATGGAATCGCTCAGGGCGGTTATTGCAAGCCTGGACGAGGGAGATTACATGGTATCACTGGACATCAAGGATGCTTACCTGCATGTCCCCATTTACCATCCTCACCAGGAGTACCTCAGATTTGTGGTACAGGATTGTCCTTCCCAATTCCAGACGTTGCCGTTCGGTCTATCCACGGCTCCGAGGGTCTTTACCAAGGTAATGGCCGAAATGATGATACTCCTTCGAAAGAAGGGAGTTTTAATTATCCCGTACTTGGACGATCTCCTGATAAAGGCGAGGTCCAGAGAGCAGTTGTTGGTCGGGGTAGCACTATCTCGGGAAGTGCTACAACAGCACGGCTGGATTCTAAACATTCCAAAGTCACAGCTGGTCCCTACGACACGTCTACTGTTCCTGGGGATGGTTCTGGACACAGAACAGAGAAAAGTGTTTCTCCCGGAGGAGAAGGCCAAGGAGCTGTCATCTCTAGTCAGAGGCCTCCTAAAACCAAAACAGGTGTCGGTGCATCTATGCACGCGAGTCCTGGGAAAGATGGTGGCATCATACGAAGCCATTCCCTTCGGCAGGTTCCATGCGAGGACCTTTTCAGTGGGATCTGTTGGACAAGTGGTCCGGATCGCATCTTCAGATGCATCGGCTGATCACCCTATCCCCCAGGGCCAGGGTGTCTCTTCTGTGGTGGCTGCAGAGTGCTCACCTTCTCGAGGGCCGCATGTTCGGCATACAGGACTGGGACCTAGTGACCACGGATGCAAGCCTCCGAGGGTGAGGGGCAGTCACACAGGGAAGAAACTTCCAGGGGCTGTGGTCAAGTCAAGAGACTTGTCTGCACATCAATATCCTGGAACTAAGGGCTATATACAACGCCCTGAGTCAAGCGGAGCCTCTGCTTCGCAACCAACCGGTGCTGATTCAGTCAGACAACATCACCGCAGTGGCTCATGTAAACCGCCAGGGCGGCACAAGAAGCAGGGTGGCAATGGCAGAAGCCACCAGAATTCTTTGCTGGGCGGAGAATCACGTGCAAGCACTGTCAGCAAGTGTTCATTCCGGGAGTGGACAACTGGGAAGCAGACTTCCTCAGCAGGCACGACCTCCACCCGGGAGAGTGGGGACTTCATCAAGAAGTCTTCACACAGATAACAAATCAATGGGAACTGCCACAGGTGGACATGATGGCATCCCGCCTCAACAAAAAGCTACAAAGGTATTGCGCCAGGTCAAGAGACCCTCAGGCGATCGCTTTGGACGCACTAGTGACACCGTGGGTGTTTCAGTCGGTTTATGTGTTTCCTCCTCTTCCTCTCATGCACAAGGTGCTGAGAATCGTAAGAAAAAGAGGAGTGAGAACAATACTCATTGTTCCGGTTTGGCCAAGAAGTGCTTGGTATCCGGAACTGCTAGAAATGCTCAGAGGACCCATGGCCTCTGCCTCTCAGACAGGATCTGTTGCAACAGGGGCCCTGTCTGTTCCAAGACTTACCGCAGCTGCGTTTGACTGCATGGCGGTTGAACGCCGGATCCTAATGGAAAAAGGCATTCCGGATGAGGTTATTCCTACGCTGATAAAGGCTAGGAAGGACGTGACAGCAAAACATTATCACCGTATATGGTGAAAATATGTTGCTTGGTGTGAGGCCAGGAAGGCCCCTACAGAGGAATTCCAACTGGGCCGTTTCCTTCACTTCCTACAGGCGGGAGTGACTATGGGCTTAAAATTAGGGTCCATTAAGGTCCAGATTTCGGCCCTATCTATTTTCTTTCAAAAGGAACTCGCTTCTCTTCCTGAAGTTCAGACGTTTGTTAAGGGAGTGCTGCATATTCAGCCCCCTTTTGTGCCACCAGTGGCACCTTGGGATCTTAACGTGGTGTTGAGTTTCCTGAAATCTCATTGGTTTGAGCCACTTAAGACCGTGGAGTTAAAATATCTCACGTGGAAAGTGGTCATGCTATTGGCCTTAGCTTCGGCTAGGCGTGTGTTTGAATTGGCGGCTTTGTCATGTAAAAGCCCCTATCTGGTTTTCCATATGGACAGGGCAGAGTTACGGACTCGTCCGCAATTTCTGCCGAAGGTTGTGTCATCCTTTCATTTGAACCAACTTATTGTGGTGCCTGCGGCTACTCGTGACTTGGAGGATTCCAAGTTACTAGATGTAGTCAGGGCTTTGAAGATTTATGTAGCCAGAACGGCTGGAGTCAGGAAAACTGACTCGCTGTTTACCCTGTATGCATCCAACAAGCTGGGTGCTCCTGCTTCAAAGCAAACTATTGCTCGCTGGATCTGTAACACGATTCAGCAGGCTCATTCTGCGGCTGGATTGCCGCATCCAAAATCAGTAAAAGCCCATTCCACAAGGAAGGTGGGCTCTTCTTGGGCGGCTGCCCGAGGGGTCTCGGCATTACAGCTTTGCCGAGCAGCTACTTGGTCGGGTTCAAACACCTTTGTAAAGTTCTACAAGTTTGATACCCTGGCTGAGGAGGACCTTGAGTTTGCTCATTCGGTGCTGCAGAGTCATCCGCACTCTCCCGCCCGTTTGGGTGCCCATGATCCTTACGGAGTCCCCAGCATCGCTAGGACGTTAGAGAAAATAAGATTTTACTTACCGGTAAATCTATTTCTCGTAGTCCGTAGTGGATGCTGGGTGCCCGTCCCAAGTGCGGACTTCTTCTGCAATACTTGTATATAGTTATTGCTTAAATAAGGGTTATGTTATGGTTGCATCAGGTTTGTCTGATGCTCTGTTGTTGTTCATACTGTTAACTGGGTAAGTTTATCACGAGTTATACGGTGTGATTGGTGTGGCTGGTATGAGTCTTACCCTGGATTCCAAAATCCTTTCCTTGTACTGTCAGCTCTTCCGGGCACAGTTTCCTTAACTGAGGTCTAGAGGAGGGGCATAGAGGGAGGAGCCAGTGCACACCAGTAGTCCTAATTCTTTCTTAAAGTGCCCTGTCTCCTACGGAACCCGTCTATTCCCCATGGTCCTTACGGAGTCCCCAGCATCCACTACGGACTACGAGAAATAGATTTACCGGTAAGTAAAATCTTATTTTCTCTGACGTCCTAGTGGATGCTGGGAACTCCGTAAGGACCATGGGGAATAGCGGCTCCGCAGGAGACTGGGCACAAAAGTAAAGCTTTAGGACTACCTGGTGTGCACTGGCTCCTCCCCCTATGACCCTCCTCCAAGCCTCAGTTAGATTTTTGTGCCCGGCCGAGAAGGGTGCACACTAGGGGCTCTCCTGAGCTTCTTAGTAAAAGTTTAGTTTTAGGTTTTTTATTTTCAGTGAGACCTGCTGGCAACAGGCTCACTGCATCGAGGGACTAAGGGGAGAAGAAGCGAACCTGCCTGCTTGCAGCCAGCTTGGGCTTCTTAGGCTACTGGACACCATTAGCTCCAGAGGGACCGAACACAGGCCCAGCCTCGAAGTCCGGTCCCAGAGCCGCGCCGCCGGCCCCCTTACAGAGCCAGAAGCAAGAAGAGGTCCGGAAAAATCGGCGGCAGAAGACATCAGTCTTCAACAAGGTAGCGCACAGCACTGCAGTTGTGCGCCATTGTTACTCAGGCACACTTCGGTCACTGAGGGTGCAGGGCGCTAGCGGGGGGGCGCCCTGAGCAGCAATGTAAACACCTTGGCTGGCGAAAATACACCACATATAACCCCCAGGGCTATATGGATGTATTTTAACCCCTGCCAGAACTCACCAAAAAGCGGGAGAAAAGGCCGCCGAGAAGGGGGCGGAGCCTACCTCCTCGGCACACGGGCGCCATTTTCCATCACAGCTCCGCTGGAAGGACGTCTCCCTGACTTTCCCCTGCAGTCCTGCACTACAGAAAAGGGTAAAAAAGAGAGGGGGGCACTAATTTGGCGCAGTTCTAATAATAACAGCAGCTATAAAGGGAAAAGCACGTTTTATAGTGGTATTCCTGTCTATATATAGCACTCTGTTGTGTGCTGGCATACTCTCCCTCTTTCTCCCCAAAGGGCTAGTGGGGTCCTGTCCTCTATCAGAGCATTCCCTGTGTGTGTGCGGTGTGTCGGTACGATTGTGTCCACATGTTTGAGGAGGAAAATGAGATGGAGGCGGAGCAATTGCCTATTATAGAGTTGTTACCCCCTAGGGAGTCGACACCTGAGTGGCTGAGCTTATGGAAGGAATTGCGTGACAGTGTCAGTTCTTTACGAAAGACAGTTGACGACATGAGACAGCCGGCTACTCAGCTTGTGCCTGTCCAGGGGTCTCAAACGCCATCAGGGGCTTTAAAACGCCCGTTACCTCAAATGGCAGACACAGACACGGATACTGACTCCAGTGTCGATGATGAGGAGACAAACGTGACTTCCAGTACGGCCACACGTTACATGATTGAAGCAATGAAAATGTATTGCATATCTCTGATAATACAAGTACCACTAAAAAGGGTATTATGTTTGGTGAGAAAAAACTGCCTGTAGTTTTTCCTGTATCTGAGGAATTAAATGAAGTGTGTGATGAGGCGTGGGTTTCCCCCGATAAAAAACTGATAATTCCTAAAAGGTTATTGGCATCATACCCTTTCCCGCCAGAGGATAGGGCACGTTGGGAAACACCCCCTAGGGTGGATAAAGCGCTCACACGCTTGTCTAAACAGGTAGCACTACCCTCTCCTGATACGGCCGCCCTAAAGGAACCTTCCGATAGAAAGAAAGCAGGAGAATATCCTAAAATGTATATACACTCACACGGGTGTTATACTGCGACCAGCAATCGCCTCAGCCTGGATGTGCAGTGCGGGCGTGGCGTGGTCGGATTCCCTGACTGAAAATATTGATACCCTAGATAGGGACAGTATATTACTGACTATAGAGCATTTGAAAGATGCATTTTTATATATGCGTGATGCACAGAGGGATATTTGCCGACTGGCATCAAGAGTTAGCGCGCTGTCCATTTCTGCAAGAAGAGGTTTATGGACGCGGCAGTGGTCAGGTGATGCGGATTCTAAAAGGCACATGGAAGCATTGCCTTATAAGGGGGAGGAGTTATTTGGGGTAGGTCTATCAGACCTGGTAGCCACGGCAACTGCTGGAAAATCCACATTTTTACCCCAGGTAGCTTCTCAACCTAAGACGACGCCGTATTATCAGGCGCAGTCCTTTCGGCCCCATAAGGGCAAGCGGGCAAAAGGCGCCTCATTTCTGCCCCGTGGCAGAGGGAGAGGAAAAAGGCTGCAGCAAACAGCCAGCTCCCAGGAACAAAAGCCCTCTCCCGCCTCCGCAAAGTCCTCAGCATGACGCTGGGGCTTTACAAGCGGACTCAGGCACGGTGGGGGCCCGTCTCAAGAAGTTCAGTGCGCAGTGGGCCCACTCGCAAGTGGACCCCTGGATCCTTCAGGTGGTATCTCAGGGGTACAAATTGGAATTCAAGACGTCTCCCCCTCGCCGTTTCCTAAAGTCTGCTTTACCGACGTCTCCCTCAGACAGGGAGGCAGTATTGCAAGCCATTCACAAGCTGTATTCCCAGCAGGTGATAATCAAGGTACCCCTCCTGCAACAGGGAAAGGGGTACTATTCCACACTATTTGTGGTACCGAAGCCGGACGGCTCGGTGAGACCAATTTTAAATCTAAAATCCTTGAACACTTACATACAAAGGTTCAAATTCAAGATGGAGTCACTCAGAGCAATGATTGCAAACCTGGAAGAAGGGGACTATATGGTCTCTCTGGACATCAAAGATGCTTACCTACATGTCCCAATTTACCCTTCTCACCAAGGGTACCTCAGGTTTGTGGTACAGCACTGTCACTATCCGTTTCAGACGCTGCCGTTTGGATTGTCCACGGCACCCCGGGTCTTTACCAAGGTAATGGCCGAAATGATGATACTCCTTCGAAAGAAGGGAGTTTTAGTTATCCCTTACTTGGACGATCTCCTGATAAGGGCAAGATCCAGGGAACAGTTGGAAGTCGGGGTAGCACTATCTCAGATAGTGCTGCGGCAGCACGGTTGGATTCTCAATATTCCAAAATCGCAGCTGATCCCGACGACACGCCTTCTATTCCTAGGGATGATCCTGGACACAGTCCAGAAAAAGGTGTTTCTCCCGGAGGAGAAAGCCAGGGAGTTATCCGAGCTAGTCAGAAATCTCCTAAAACCAGGCCAAGTCTCAGTGCATCAATGCACAAGGGTCCTGGGAAAGATGGTGGCTTCTTACGAAGCAATCCCATTCGGCAGATTCCACGCAAGAACCTTCCAGTGGGATCTGCTAGACAAATGGTCCGGGTCGCATCTTCAGATGCATCAGCGGATAATCTTGTCACCAAGGACAAGGGTGTCTCTCCTGTGGTGGTTGCAGAGTGCTCATCTTCTAGAGGGCCGCAGATTCGGCATTCAGGACTGGGTCCGGGTGACCACGGATGCCAGCCTGAGAGGCTGGGGAGCAGTCACACAGGGAAGAAATTTCCAGGGCTTGTGGTCGAGCCTGGAGACATCACTTCACATAAATATCCTGGAGCTAAGGGCCATCTACAATGCTCTAAGCCTAGCAAGACCTCTGCTTCAAGGTCAGCCGGTGCTGATCCAGTCAGACAACATCACGGCAGTCGCCCACGTAAACAGACAGGGCGGCACAAGAAGCAGGAGGGCAATGGCAGAAGCTGCAAGGATTCTTCGCTGGGCGGAAAATCATGTGATAGCACTGTCAGCAGTGTTCATTCCGGGAGTGGACAACTGGGAAGCAGACTTCCTCAGCAGACACGACCTCCACCCGGGAGAGTGGGGACTTCACCCAGAAGTCTTCCACATGATTGTGAACCGTTGGGAAAAACCAAAGGTGGACATGATGGCGTCCCGCCTCAACAAAAAACTAGACGGGTATTGCGCCAGGTCAAGGGACCCTCAGGCAATAGCTGTGGACGCTCTGGTAACACCGTGGGTGTACCAGTCAGTGTACGTGTTCCCTCCTCTGCCTCTCATACCCAAGGTACTGAGAATCATAAGAAGGAGAGGAGTAAGGACGGTTGAACGCCGGATCCTGAAGGAAAAAGGCATTCCGGATGAAGTCATCCCTACCCTGATCAAAGCCAGGAAGGATGTAACCGCACAACATTATCACCGTATTTTGCGTAAATATGTTGCGTGGTGCGAGGCCAGGAAGGCCCCTACAGAGGAATTTCAACTGGGTCGGTTCCTGCATTTCCTGCAAACAGGACTGTCTATGGGCCTAAAATTAGGGTCCATTAAGGTTCAAATTTCGGCCCTGTCGATTTTCTTCCAGAAAGAACTGGCTTCAGTTCCTGAAGTTCAGACGTTTGTCAAGGGGGTACTGCATATACAGCCTCCTTTTGTGCCTCCAGTGGCACCTTGGGATCTCAATGTAGTTTTGGGGTTCCTAAAATCACATTGGTTTGAACCACTCACCACTGTGGACTTAAAATATCTCACATGGAAAGTGGTAATGCTGTTGGCCCTGGCTTCAGCCAGGCGTGTCTCAGAATTGGCGGCTTTATCCTATAAAAGCCCTTACCTAAGTTTTCATACGGACAGGGCAGAATTGAGGACTCGTCAATTTCTCCCTAAGGTGGTTTCAGCGTTTCACCTGAACCAGCCTATTGTGGTACCTGCGGCTACTAGGGACTTGGAGGACTCCAAGTTGCTGGACGTAGTCAGGGCCCTGAAAATGTTTCCAGGACGGCTGGAGTCAGGAAATCTGACTCGCTGTTTATCCTGTATGCACTCAACAAGCTGGGTGCTCCTGCTTCTAAGCAGACTATTGCTCGTTGGATTTGTAGTACAATTCAGCTTGCACATTCTGTGGCAGGCCTGCCACAGCCAAAATCTGTAAAAGCCCATTCCACAAGGAAGGTGGGCTCATCTTGGGCGGCTGCCCGAGGGGTCTCGGCGTTACAACTTTGCCGAGCAGCAAACACGCTTGCTAAATTCTACAAATTTGATACCTTGGCTGAGGAGGACCTGGAGTTCTCTCATTCGGTGCTGCAGAGTCATCCGCACTCTCCCGCCCATTTGGGAGCTTTGGTATAATCCCCATGGTCCTTACGGAGTTCCCAGCATCCACTAGGACGTCAGAGAAAATAAGAATTTACTTACCGATAATTCTATTTCTCGTAGTCCGTAGTGGATGCTGGGCGCCCATCCCAAGTGCGGATTGTCTGCAATACTTGTACATAGTTATTGTTACATAAATCGGGTTATTATTGTTGTGAGCCATCTTCCAGAGGCTCCTCTGTTATCATGCTGTTAACTGGGTTCAGATCACAGGTTATACGGTGTGATTGGTGTGGCTGGTATGAGTCTTACCCGGGATTCAAAATCCTTCCTTATTGTGTACGCTCGTCCGGGCACAGTATCCTAACTGAGGCTTGGAGGAGGGTCATAGGGGGAGGAGCCAGTGCACACCAGGTAGTCCTAAAGCTTTACTTTTGTGCCCAGTCTCCTGCGGAGCCGCTATTCCCCATGGTCCTTACGGAGTTCCCAGCATCCACTACGGACTACGAGAAATAGAATTATCGGTAAGTAAATTCTTATTTTTTACGGTAAGCTGCAAGGATTTGTTCCTTGGCCCTGTAGTCTAAGTAACGGGCGAGGACTGGTCGAGAACGCTTTCGCGCCTCGTCCTGCATTGCTCCCAGCCTATGTGCTCTTTCGATATATGGGACTTCAATATCATCTACGATTCCCAATGAGGTCGGGAGGTCTACACTAAGATAGGAGGTAAGTGTCGGGCCCGTCAAGGACTCCAGAATTCCAATAAATCTGAGGTTATTTCTACGAGATCTATTTTCCAGGTTCTCAACCTTATCCAGCAGATGTTGAATCAATTTGTCCTGGGCTGATACCCCCTCCCGACAAGACTGAGCCAAATCTTCAGTGTCACTCAACCTCGTCTCCAACGCAGTTATGCGCGTTGCATGGGAATCTATGCGGGCTAAGCCCGCGTCCAAACGGGCTTGTAAGTCGTCAAATCGTTTATCAAGCAAGGGCATGAGAAAATCGGAAATCTCTTTAGCTGTCATGGGAGGGGAATTATCACCAGGTGAACTAGAGGATTCTGACCTACGTTCAGCTGGGGAGGGCGGTCCCGACTTAGGGGGAGCGTCCTTCCCCGCTTTACAAGAATTGGCAGATTGTTTCGGGGCATGGCTTTGTCGAGGTATTTGTCCATACCCCAGGGAGTGAGAAATGGAACGATCAGCGTCTCCTGTGGGCAATGGTCCCGCAGGTATAGGCAGTGATATTTAAGCTAAATTATTTATGTTTGGAGCTTGAGCGGAAGTGCTAAACCAACCAAATTATTCAGAACTTACTAAAAGACATTAATCTTCAAAATAACAAACGTCACAAAGATTACTCAGCAGGGGAGGGATAGAAATATATAACATGAAACCCTGAGAGCATGAAAAATAACAAACATCATAAAGAACACTCAGCAGGGGAAGAATAGTAATATATCACATGAAACCCTGAGAGTGTGAAAAATAACAAACGTCACAAAGAATACTCAGCAGGGGAAGAATAGAAATGTATCACATGAAACCCTGAGAGTATGAAAAATAACAAACGTCACAAAAAATACTCAAGGGAGGAATAGAAATATCAACAACAAAATAATTAGAAAGCTTCAAAAATCAATAAATAAGGCTCAAGCTCAGTAATCAAGCAGCTGGGATATAGAGTCCTCTCCTGATGAAGGGTCGTCTCAGTGTAGCATCAGCCGGTGCTATACGTAGCCAGTGGGTACAGTGGACACTCGGACAAGGGTAGGTGGGGGATTGCAACAGGGTGCTGCGGCACAGTTCGTAGGGAGCGATGATGCACCCCTATTGTGGCACAACTAAAAAAGTGAGTATCGTAAAAGTCCACAGAGAGGGCCAATCTGTCCCATGCAATTATAGAGGTTCCCAGACACCCTCTGAGTGCACAAAGGAAAAGTGTAGTAGGGGGGAGAGAAAAAGAGGGGTAGGCAAGGGTAGCTTCAGTCAGGGAGGGGAGAAATATACCGCAACGGGGGGGGGGGGGATCACACAGAAGGAGGGACGGTGCCAAGTATAGGGTAGAGTAAAGGTGGAAAGGGGGAAATTGTTAGTAAAAAGTGGTGGGGGAAACCGACAGTATTAGTACCTGGAACGCTGGCAAGATCCGTGCCAGTTAATCGTCCAGCACACCGATCAATAGTGCAGGAAGCAGCTCCCTCCAAACAGGACACCAGCCAGGGAGACAGTGGGCTCCGTCAGGGAGGTTGGAAGAGTCTGTCACCCCAAGGTAACAGACCACACCAGTCAGGATCGGTCGTTAGCTAGGTCCCAGGGCCTCATCCGCGCTGACTTGTAAAGGGGGTTTGAAGCCAGGTATCTGGAATCCCGCTCGCTCTCGGTACCAACACAGCGACTCCCCGGGCGTCCAGCAGCAGAGTGTCGCGGCCGTGAGCCGGGTGATGAAACATATGGGGTGAGGTGAAAGGGAGAAAGCTCCTCCACGCCAGTCCCGCCGGTCACAGCACAGCAGGGGTCAGTGTAGAAGCCGCCGTCAGGATCCAGCCGGTGAGCTGCAGGAACGGGGGAGAAGGGGGGAGATCCTAGACCGCGCAGACTGCACTGGCGGGGGGAGAGATATAGTGCGCCCCGGGGACAGGAGCATCGGCGGTCACAGCTGCAACACCGACATCATCCAAGTCCAGGATCAGCATGGGCAGGGGTCCGTCCCGGCCTCCAGCGCAGCAAGAACAGTTCAGCGAGCTGGAGAAGGAGCGCAGCATGAGCCAGTACTTCCCCCGCTATCTCTTCGGGCACGCACTCAGCACTGCCGAAACCCCAAGGAGCCGTCCCGACGGGCGCCAGAGCAGGGTGCCGCAGCGGTAGAGTCGCCGGCCGCAGGTAGGAGTAGCAGCGTTGTTTCCAGCAGCGGTCTCCAGATGGATGAGGACGGGGGGGGGGGGTAGCCCAGGTCACAGACCACCGAGCACCGAGTAGAGCAAGGGAGATCTTGCAGCAGTGCAACAGCCCGGGGTACTGCCCTCCGTCCAGCCAGACACGCCGCCGCCGAGACGCCAGGCAGACTAGGGGGCCATCAGTCATGGTGGCATAAGATCGCTCCACAGCACATCAGTCATTAATCCCCTCCACACAGCCAGATCCATCCACACAAGGTGCTATAGAGTGTAAAAGCAGTCGAAATGTGGAGGATGGAGGTAGATTGGGGAGCCATTGTCTGGAGACTCAATAAAAAGCGGCCATGCTGGATGCCCCGCCCACCGGAAGTACGTTCCCTGTTTCTAAACGTTTACCTTCCCGTTACCCCATCCCTGCAGTGGATTGTGCTAAGTGGGAAGCTCCCCCTCCGGTAGATTCACCCATTGCACGTCTTGTTAAGATGTCCATCCTACCTGTCGCTACGCTTGCCTCACTGAAAGAACCCACTGATAGATGGACTGAAAATTGTTGTAAGTCTTTTTCTGCTGCGAGGTACACTGGGCTCCACAAGGAATAACATCGGGGTGTAGAGTAGGATCTTGATCCGAGGCACCAACAGGCTCAAAGCTTTCACTGTTCCCAAGATGCACAGCGCCGCCTCCTCTATAACCCCACCTCCGTGCACAGGCACTCAGTTTGTAAGTTGGTGCCATGCAGTAAGCAGGCATGCAACAGGGGGGCTGCTCAGGCAGCCCTAAGAAAGCTATTTTTGGAAGAAAAGAAGACTTCAAAGGCTGCAGCAGTGTTAGATGTCAGTCAAACATCCCCTGCTGCAGCTCCATCACTCCCCCAGCGGCGCTGTATACTCCCGCGCCCTGGTTGCCGGGTAACTACAGCGGAGGCTCCGGTGTTGTTCTATGTTAGTCACACACTCGCAGCTGTGTCTTGGATCGTGTGGCCGCATACAGGGGGAGGTAAGGGGTCTCTTTAGCCCGCTGTAATTGCGATCCGGCGCGAGGCGGGCTGCGCGTGCTGGCGTGGACACTGTAAGGGGCAGCCGCTTCAATAGTCATCGGGACACTGGGCACAGGTTCGTTTTCTCTCTAAAACCATTTATTTACAGCCCGCAGAGCCCAGTGGGGAAGCCAGCAAGGGGAATAAGGCCTGACCTGTAGCCCCATCCCCAGGGCGCCATTTAGGCAAATGTTCCCGCCATGGAGCTGCATATCTCACTCCATATCAGCCGCCATTACACAGAGCTGCTCTGTTCCTGGGACTGCTTGGCCAAATTCTCATCTGTAAAGCCGCCTGCACGTCAGCGCTGTGCATTTTACAGGACACTTAAGTATTCTACCGGTCAGTGGACAGTGTTAGTTAAGAATGAGTGCATATAGTCAGGGTTGTGTGGTACTATTACCCTGTGATATACATCCAGTTTAACTGTGTTTTGCTATATCTCCTGTTCATAAATATATAGCTATACTGAGTATTACTTTGTATTGCTAGTCCAGTGCAGTCTTATTGTGTTATATAACTTCTGCATTGTATATTGTGACTTTGTGTGTGCATGTAGCTGCTGCATGGTTGCCATTTTGTGTATTTCACTCAGCCTGCTACACCTATATTCTGTAACCTGAGGGGGCTAATTGCATCAGGTTTATTAACTAATATAAGTGTTTCACAAGATATACTTACTGTGTTTTTTTCTATGTGATTTATAGTCGCCATATATTTCTTGGATTCCCGGTTTGTGCTGATACACTACACTGGGAGTTCTTGCTAGATATAGTGCTGCTAATATTGTACTGGGTTGCCTGTTGTTGAGCTTATTATGTCCGCTACAAGGGGCAACGGAACTGGGGCTGATCCCACATTGCGTGGAGGTAACGCAGCAGACACTTTTGAGGAAAACATGGCAGCAGAGAGTTCAGGTTCTTTGGGTTCCTTACCCCCCAGTGGAGTTGTGGCTGCGGGGGTCCACAATGACCCACCATAGGCTACCATCTCCACGTAATTAAATACGCTGGTAACTAAGCTTACGCCCCCTATGGGACCTCCTATGCCAGTGCAGCAAATTATGGTCCCTACAGTTAATCCGCCATGGGCAGATCAGATATCATCTCAGTTACAGCACTTGAACCAATCACTGTCTAAAACGAAGTCTCACTCTCGCCCTCCTAAGGGCTAAAACACACTACCCGGCTTTTGCCGGCCGGGAAAAAGCCGGACGGCTTTTTCCCGTGCCGGCATTGTAGTTAAGTGTGAGGGGTAGGCTCCCTTCACACTGCACGGCCCCGGCCCGGCTGCCGGGTTGCAGCCGGAACTATCCACTGGAAGGTCCGGCTGCCGCGCCGGGCCGTCTTTGCAGCCAGTAAACCATGTGTGAGAAGGGGAGCTTTCACACACAACGCTTTTTTTCCAAGCCGTGTCTAATGCTGCGCATGCGCACAGCATTACACACGGCTCAAAGCCGTCCTGTGTGACAGACTCTGCCGGTTTCTCCCGGATGAGAAAAAGCCGGACAAAGTTTGTCCAGCTTTTTGCCATCCGGGGAAAGCCGGCTAGTGTGTTACAGCCCTAAGACGTCTTCCAAACGGGCCGGTACTTCCTCACAATCCACCACTGTTCCTGACACCACCTCTGAGGATGGCGCATATACTGACCCCACGGACACTGACTCAGATGAGGAAGGACGGTCACAGGTGGATGTCCCGGATTTGATTGAGGTTATCAGGCTGATTCTTCAAGTTTCTGATGAACCTGAGCCTGAGGTTGTTTAAAAAATCTAGACAGATTTAAACGTAAGAAAGTGGTTAAACAAGTTTAACCTCATTCTCAACACCTGGCTGACATACGTCAGGTATCCTGGGAAAATCCAGGAACAAAGTTCACACCGCATAAGAGACTGTTGGCTCGCTATCCTCTCTCTGCGGAGCTATGTAAAAATTGGGAAACTCCTCCACCTGTGGATTCTTAGGTGGCGAGGCTAGTGGTTTCCTCGACTCTGCCAGTGACTACCGTCACCTCTCTGAAGGAACCGATGGATAGACGTGTGGAGGGTTCTTTAAAGGCGATTTACACCCTAACGGGGGCTGTGCATAGGCCAACCATTGCAGCAAAATGGGCTGCTGAAGCTGTTGAATCATGGGCTCAGGAGCTGGAGGCGGAGCTACCTTCTAATTCTTCGGATCATGCTAGACTATATGTCTCATATATCGCCATGGCTTCTCATTACCTTAAGGAGGCGGCTTCTGATGCCGGGGTGCTGGCGGCCAAGGCTGCTACTACGTCCATCTTGGTTCTTTGGTTGAGATCCTGGTCTGTGGACATGGATTCTTAGAAAACCCTGGAGGTTCTTCCTTTTAAGGGAGACCACCTTTTCGGAGAAGACCTCAATAAGATTGTGGCTGACTTGGCATCTGCTAAAACAGCTTGCCTACCAAGTACAGCACCTTCTGTGCTGAAGGTTAAAAGTACTTTCCCACAGCCCTTTCGTGTCGAGGAAAAGCAAAAGGTCAGGCGTACCCGAAACAAGCTCGTGCTTCCAAACCTGCCAAGCCCAGACCTAAGAGGGCCTGGGCTGCCCGTCAACCTGCTTCCAAAACAGACAAGCCTGCCGCATGACAGGGCGGGCCTCCCTCTGGGGGATCTCAGGGTGGGGGGCCGACTTCTAGGGTTTGCCCAGGAATGGTTGAAGACCACTTCAGATGCCTGGATGCGGGAAGTCATCACTCGAGGTTACGCCGTATCCTTCAAGAATCGTCCCCCTCATCGATTTTCCCTGACAGACGTCCCTTCGGATCTGGTGAAGTCAACAACGCTTCATTTGGTGGTACAGTCCCTCCTGGACACAGGAGTGGTAGGTACAGGTGCCTCTAGCTCAGAGAGGCAAGGGGTATTATTCACCGCTGTTTCTAGTCCCGAAACCAAACGGGTCCTCGCAGCCTTTTCTCAATCTCAAGTCCTTGAACAAGTATGTGAGGGTCTCCAAGTTTCGTATGGAAACTCTACGCTCTATTGTTCTGGCCTTGGAGCCTGTGGACTATATGGTCTCCCTGGACATAGAGAATGCCTACCTGCATATCCCATTGCAACGTCACATCAGCAGTATCTGAGGTTTGCAGTGGGCAACCTTCATTACCAGTTTCTGGCATTACCTTTTTGGTTTGACAATGGCTCAGCGAGTTTTCACCAAGGTTATGGCGGTAATGACGGCTGTACTCCGCCGTCAAGGGGTCAGGATCCTACCGTACCTGGACGATTTGCTGATCCTGGCGAATTCCCCAGAATTTCTCCTGCGACCTCTGGATCGGACGATCCAGTTTCTGCAAGCCCATGGGTGGCTAGTCAACTGGAAAAAATCTTCCCTGGTCCCTGCTCGGAGCATGCTGCACCTGGGAGCGTTGTTGGACACTCACATCCAGAGGTTGTTCTTGTCTCAGGAGAAAGTCCTGAAACTTTAGGACAGGATTCGATGCTTCCTATCTCGTCCGCGTGTGTCTATTCATTTGGCGATGCAAGTGCTAGGTCTCATTGTGTCTGGTTTCGACATGGTGGAGTACGCTCAATTCCATTCTTGCCCTCTACAGAAGCTAATTCTGGCCAAATGGGACGGCCTGCCTCACCGGATCAGATCTCAAATGGTCTCCTTGTCTCCTGAGGTCCGACTGTCACTGAGCTGGTGGCTTCAGGACAAACGTTTGAGCAGGGGTCGTCCTTTCTGGATCTCCAACTGGGTCCTTCTGACGACTGATGCCATTCTGAGAGGTTGGGGCGCGGTGTTGGAGCAACACTCCCTTCAGGGTCGGTGGACCAAGGAGGAGTCTCTCCCCCCGATTTTAAACCTTCTGGAATTGCAGGCAGTGTTCAATGCACTGAACTTGGCCCAGCATTTTATACAGAACAGACCTGTTCAAGTACATTCGGACAACGCCACCACGGTGGCTTACATAAATCATCAAGGCGGCACTTGAAGCCGCATGGCAATGAGGGAAGTATCACAAATTCTTCAGTGGGCAGAACGCCATCTGCCAGCCATATCTGCAGTATTCATTCCGGGGGTCATGAACTGGGAAGCTGACTTTCTCAGTCGTCAGGACGTACACGCCGGAGAATGGATCCTCCATCCAGAGGTGTTTCAACTTCTCGTGGACAAGTGGGGCCTTCCAGATGTTGACCTGATGGCGTCTCGACACAATCACAAGGTTCCGGTCTTCGGAGCAAGGACAAGGGATCCCCATCAGCGTATGTGGACGCACTGGCAATTTCATGGGACACTTCGGCTGCCGTATGGGTTCCCTCCAGTGTCACGCTTGCCTAGGGTAATACGGAAGTGCAAGCAGGAAGGAGGAATCCTACTTTTGATCGCTCCGGCATGGCCCAGACTGCACTGGTTCTCTGATCTACAGGGCCTCTCGCTGGTTCGTCCCCTTCTACTTCCACAACGACCAGACCTCCTCGTTCAGGGTCCTTGTGTTTACCAGGACTTGGACCTTCTGGCTTTGACGGCGTGGCTCTTGAAGCTTCCATCTTGAGGGCCAAGGGTTTATCTGAGGCTGTCACTCAAACTATGTTGAAGGCCTGTAAGGCGGCTTCTGCCCGGATTTACTATAGGTTCTGGAACTCTTACTTAAGTTGGTGTGCGTATCATAATCGTGACGTTTTCAAGTTTAGTACGGCTAAACATTTGGCCTTCCTACAGCAGGGCCTGGACTTAGGCCTTCATCTGGCCTCCCTCAAGGTTCACATTTCTTCCTTTGTCGGTTTGGTTTCAGAGAAAGATTGCTACCCTACCTGATGATCATACTTTTTTGTTTTTGCAAACCCGGTCCTCGGGACCTCACACTGTTCACGTTTTCCATGTCACCCAGCAGGTGCACTGTGTATCACAAACTGTCATATTTTAAAAATCAACAGGTGACCTGCAAAACATGATCCGTGTGGGGTCCTGAGGACCGAGTTTGAGAACGGGTGCACTAGACCAACTGTGGCTCCCTACTGAGCTGCCAAAGCCATTGAATCATGGTTACAGGCCCTAGAGGAGGAATTACCTTCAGATATCTCTGAGGATTTCATGTCATATTTGGGTCTTATACGGCTAGCAGCTGCTTACATATATGAAGCATTATTTGATGCAGGAATATTAGCAGCTAAGGCGTCTTCTGTCTCGGAATGGCACATTCTCTGGCTCCGTTCATTTAAGGCTGATCTTGATTCCAAGAAAACTTTGGAATTTCTACCCTTTACTGGTGAAGTGTTTGGGGAAGGATTGAACAAAATTGTCACTGTACGGGCTGCAGCCAAGACTGCCTTTCTCCGTCCACACGGACTCCGAAGGCTTAGAATTCTAATTTTCGTACCTTTTTTTTTTTTTCCCCTCAAGGAAAAGCAAAGGGTCAGGCTTTCCCCAGACAGGCTTCCGCCGCTAAAGCGAAGACCAAGGCCAAGCAACCGTGGGCTTCATGACAGCCTCCTGGAAAAACTGACAAGCCCGCAGCCTGATGAAGCGAGTCTCCTCCTGGGGGACCCTAGAGTGGGAGGCTATCTTCATTTCGCTCATGTCTGGACTCTGACCACTTCAGACGCCTGGGTGCAGGAGGTGGTCTCTCACGAGTACGCAGTCTGATTCAAGAGGCACCCACCCCTACAGTTCTTTTGCACAAGTCTGCCCTCAGAACCCCAGAAGGCATATATCCTGCATCAGGTTGTACATTCACTCCTGCAATCGGCAGTGAACATTCCGATTCTTCCGTTTCAACAAGTACTGTGCTATTATTCCTCCCTGTTTCTAGTGCCCAAGCCCAATGGCTCGCACAGACCCATCCTACAACTCAAATCTCTAAACAGATTTGTCAAGGTTCCCAAATTCTGCATAGGGACCCTTCGGTCCATCGTCCTTGCTATGGTACCAGGGACCTTTATGGTGTCCCTGGATGTACAGGATGCCTATCTGCATAGCCCTATTGCTCCTTTACATCCGCAATATTTGCGTTTTGCTATTGGCAGTCAACATTGTTCATTCCGGGCACTGCCATTTGGACTTTCTACGGCACCCAGAGTTTTCACCAAAGTTATGGCGTTGTCATGGCAGCACGGCTGTGTCAGGGAGTCAGACTACTTCCCTATCTGGACGACTTACTACTTCTACTTCACAAGAAGTATTGCTCAGCCATCTACAACTCCCGATGACCTTCCTTCAGGCACACGGCTTATTCATTGGAAAAAGTCCTCCCTTATACCATCACAGCGAATGTTACACTTGGCAGTCCTTTTGGACTCTGCGAGTAAGCATCTTTCTGCCAGCAGAAAGAATGTTAAAGCTGCAGAGCACAGTTTCCCGCTACTCTAGCCACGCCGAGTATCTGTTCACTCGACAATGCGGGTCTAAGGACTGATGGTCTCAACCTTCAACATGGTACAGAACACTCAATTCCATTCTTGTCCTCCTACAACAACTGATCAAATGGAACGGCCAACCGCATCGGATCAGATCTCAACTGATGAGTCTCACTCTGGAGGTTCACAAAAAGAAAGGGTTGTGGCACTGCGCTATAGAAAAGTAATAAGTTAATACTGTACAATGCTGCTGAAAGGAGTGGGGCTACTACCTTGCTCCACTATAATAAGAACACAAATATACAAGATTTTTCCCCAGCGCACAGAAACAGAATATGAACAATAAAGATCAAATGGAGACAAAATAAATAAATACACTTATTCTTGGATTTCTTATTCCTTTGATTTCTATTTTATTCGATTAGTTCAGATAAAGTTAATATCAGGCTAAAAACCATATGAAAGTATGCAAACGTGTGACTACCTATTACCGGTAAACAAGGACATAACAAAAACAAACATAAAACATATATGAATGGAAGCGAGTGATTTTATGCCCCACGGTACTTTGGTGGTCTCCAGTACATGAGCTAGATATGGATCGTTCTAATAGAAGGGACGCGCTTATCCGCGGCTTACTCCCTCTATATCAATTGAGTCAGTCACATCTGATGTTATTTCCAGAGATTATACTCAATAGGCACGCTCTAGGCTATACCATGAAGCATTAAACACTACTACTGATAGCAATCCTCCCAGTCACAATTTAGTGCATCCGTACAGTCACTGGTATTGCACTTAATAACGTTCCTTTATGGTGAGTAATACCTTAAAGTAACGTCCAGGTATTGTCTCTCAAAAGGGAAGGCTCCCTGGCTGTGTTATTCCCAGCAATGATGAACGGAATCCGGAGTCCGCCGGCGGAAGTCCCGTGCACGCTGCTTGTAGCGCTACACAGCGTTGCTCGGGATCGATGTTCTCTGCAGTCGACGCGTTTCGCCTGTAAAAAGGCTTCGTCAGGATTGCAGAATACTCGCTCCGTCTCCCTTCATCAACTATATAGGAAATCCAGCCATGATTTTCCTTTTCCTGTATGCGTTCCAAATGCTATATTGCGTTCCACTGTATTGTGGACTTCCTGGTCAAGAGGGATATAGTCTTGCCCTGTTCCCTTCTCAGCTGTTACTTAAAAAAAAAAAATAATAAAATGCACAATATCTACCCTTATCTAATCCATTCATAAGGGCAGTCCTACACCACAACAACAACAACATAAAACAGTGCTCATAAAGCTCTAATAACTATATTTAAAAATTAGTCCAAAAGAAGGCTGTTACAATAATATAGCACTACGGAGAAGGGGTATTAATCCGCACCATGGGGGTACATTGCCATAAAACTAAAAATTACCCATCCAAATTGATATTAAGAACTTTTTACTTTATTTCCTAAAAAGTCCATATGTTCTTAATATAAATAAACTAAAACTCATTATAGACTTCTACCTAAGACATATTTAATAAGTAAAGTGCATATTAACCCTACCTAAGTATAATATATTTAAAATTAATTCTAACCCCTACTCATAGAAAAGGCATTAAATCGAAATCAATATTCAGTCCCCTAGGTGTAATGGTGCCTAATTGATATATTAGTTTGGTTTCTTCATTAATCAAATATTCCTCCATACTCCCCCCCCCCTCTCCATGGTACAGAGATCTTCTTCAATCCTACAAACTGCAACACATGCGGATTACCTTGATGTTTCTCTTAAGAAATGCGCGGACACACTATGATCCTTCTTCCTATTTTTTATGTTGCACAGATGCTCCTGTATCCTTACGTGCAATTTACGCTTAGTCTGGCCTATATTCTGTAGCCCACAAGGACAAGATAACAAATAAATAACACCAGTGCTGTTACAATTTAAACGTTCTCTGATCTTAAATTCTATACCATTAGAAGAAGACACAACCGTTTCAATAATCCTAACTGAATTAATTCTAGTCTTTTGACAGGCCGTGCAAACACCACATCTGGAGAAACCTTTTTTATCCCCCTCCTTAAACTTTTTCAGGTTTTGAATAACTTCTAACCAGGAGGATTTGCTCTCCTATAAACTATATGTGGTTTGTCAGGAAGTAGATCTTTTAAAACATCATCGGATAATAAAATGTGCCAATGCTTACGAACACTCTCTTGTATCATTTTATTTTGACCTGAGAATGTGGTAATAAACCGTACATCCTCCATCTGATTAGGGATTTTTTTGTTTGTATTTAAGAAGTTCTGACCGATCTATATCCTTTTATACGGTTCTCCTTAGTCCTTTATACCCCTTCTCCGTAGTGCTATATTATAGTAACAGCCTTCTTTTGGACTAATTTTTAAATATAGTTATTAGAGTTTTATGAGCACTGTTTTATGTTGTTGAGGTGTTGGACTGCCCTTTTGAATGGATTAGATAAGGGTAGATATTGTGCATTTTTTTTTTTTTTTTTTTTTAAGTAACAGCTGAGAAGGGAATAGGGCAAGACTATATCCCTCTTGACCAGGAAGTCCACAATACAGTGGAACGCATTATAGCATTTGGAACGCATACAGGAAAAGGAAACCATGGCTGGATGTCCTATATAGTTGATGAAGGGAGACGGAGCGAGTATTCTGCAATCCTGACGAAGCCCTTTTACAGGCGATACGCGTCGACTGCAGAGAACATCGATCCCGAGCAACGCTGTGTAGCGCTACAAGCAGCGTGCACGGGACTTCCGCCGGCGGACTCCTGGTTCCGTTCATCATTGCTGGGAATAACACAGCCAGGGAGCCTTCCCGTTTGAGAGACAATACCTGGACGTTACTATAAGGTATTACTCACCATAAAGGAACGTTATTAAGTGCAATACCAGTGACTGTACGGATGCACTAAATTGTGACTGGGAGGATTGCTATCAGTAGTAGTGTTTGGTGCTTCATGGTATAGCCTAGAGCGTGCCTATTGAGTATAATCTCTGGAAATAACATCAGATGTGACTGACTCCATTGATATAGAAGAACGATCCATATCTAGCTCATGTACTGGAGACCACCAAAGTACCGTGGGGCATAAAATCACTCGCTTCCATTCATATATGTTTTATGTTTGTTTTTGTTTTGTCCTTGTTTACCGGTAATAGGTAGTCACACATTTGCATACTTTCATATGGTTTTTAGCCTGATATTAACTTTATCTGAATTATCGAATAAAATAGAAATCAAAGGAATAAGAAATACAAGAATCACTCTGGAGGTTCGCTTGTCCCTCACTTGGTGGCTCCACACGGCCCACTTGGACAAAGGTCGGCCTTTTTGGATTCCGGACTGGGTACTTCTCACTCAGGGCGCCAGCCTCCGTGGTTGGGGAGCAGTAACAGAACAGCATTCTTTTCAGGGGCAATAAACGCTATCCGAGTCCCGTCTCTTGATCAATGTCCTGGAACTGAGAGCTGTATACAAAGCCTTAACTCTGGCAAAAACTGTTCAAGGCAGACCTGTTCAAGTTCAGTCCGACAATGCCACTGCAGTGGCTTATCTCAATCACCAGGGCGGCACTCATAGCCAATTGGCGATGCAGGAAGTGGCTTGCGTTCTCAGGTGGGCAGAACAGCACCTTCCAGCCATCACTGCCATGTACATTCCAGGATCCCTCAATTGAGAAGCAGACTTCCTCAGTTGCCAGGCTGTTCACGCGGGAGAATGGTCCCTTCAGCCAGACGTCTTCCAACTTCTAATGGACAAGTGGGGTTTCCCAGATGTCAGCCTCATGGCCTCGTGACACAACCACAAGGTTCCGGTGTGCAGTTCCCGATCCCGCTATCCACAAGCAGGGTTCATGGACGCGATCTCCATCCGGTGGACCTTCCGTGTCATGTACATCTTTCCTCCAGTATCGCTTCTGCCAAGGGTTCTATGAAAACTCAAACAGGAAGGCTGCAACCTTCATGGGGTGGCCCCAGCATGTCTAAGACGCATTTGGTTCTCAGACCTACACAGCCTCTCAGTGGGCGTTCCACTTCCACTACGCCAAGATCTATTGTCTCAGGGGCCGTGTCTTTGCCTGGCATCACTAAAAAGTGCATATCTCTGCTTTGTATGGTTTCAATGTAGGATTGCTCCTCTACTGGATGTCCACGCCTTACTACACAGCGTTCTCCGGGTCCAGCCTCCCTACGTTCCTTCTGTGGCTCCATAGGTTCTGTCTGTGCTTCTGGACACTCTTCAACGGGCTCCTTTTGAACCTTTGGAAACAGTTGACTTACAATGGCTAACTGCTAAGACCTTATTCCTCCTGACCATTGCATATGCATGATGGGTGTCTGACTTGGGCGCTCTGGATGTGGTTTGTGCTCTCCATATCTATGTTGACCAAACCAGTTCCCTAAGAAGATCCGATTCCCTCTTCATCCTTTATGGTTTTCACAAATGTGGTTGGCCAGCTAACAGATAGACTCTGGCCAGATGGATTAGAATGGCAATCGCATAAGTATACTCTCAAGCTGGTCTTTCAGTCCCAACTTCCATCTCTGCTCATTCTACTCGGTCTGTTGGATCGTCATGGCAAGGCTGCTACATGGTCTTCAATCCACACCTTTCTTTGTTTCTATGCCTTTGATACATTTGCCTCCCAGGATGCTTCATTTGGATTTCTGATACTCTTATCCACTCATAAACGTCCCCACCCTTGAAGTACTGCTCTAGTACATCCCCGATGTTATCCCTCTGGAACCGTAAGAAGAAAAGGAGAGTTATAGTAGACTTACCTTTGTTAGCTCTCTCTCTCTTCAAGGTCCCTAGGGTGCCCACCCTGACGCATCTGGTTGATAAAGCCTAATTATTTAAAAGAATTGGGGAGTCTCCATGGTGATGATATTCAGCATATAGAATTTATTATCAGAGGCCACGCCCAATTTATCTGCGCAGAGAGACGTGACCCAAGACAGACTTAATGAGTGATGCCCGTCCCTTCAGGGGAATTCAGGCTCACATATATAGTACAAAATTATACAATAATTCATAATTGATTAATCAATGGGGCGTGTATTCAGATAACAAGGGGATTATTGATTGGCTGATAGTCACAAACAGGAAATCCCAATATGGTCAACTGGGCTAGATGACATGGCTGATCTTTTCCTGAAGGTGGCAGATTGCTTCCACAAGTCTTGGATCTCCCATTCAAACCAATGGAGTTTCTTAATACGCCTGGTCAGCAAAAAGGTCATCTGTGTTCATGTGTCATGATGCTCTTTTTCAAAACCGAAGGTTCATCTGATATGTACTTGTCAAAACCCATAAAAATAAGATTTTAAACCTACTGGTAAATCTTTTTCTCCTAGTCCGTAGAGGATGCTGGGGACTCCGTAAGGACCATGGGAAATAGACGGGCTCCGCAGGAGACATGGGCACTATAAAGAAACTTTAGAATGGGTGTGCACTGGCTCCTCCCTCTATGCCCCTCCTCCAGACCTCAGTTAGAGAAACTGTGTCCAGAGGAGACTGACAGTACGAGGAAAAGATTTTGTTAATCCAAGGGCAAGATTCACACCAGCCCACACCATCCACACCGTATAACCTGGAATATACGAACCAGTCAACAGTATGAAACAGAACAGCATCAGTCAAAGACTGAACAAAACTGTAACATAACCCTTATGCAAGCAATAACTATATACAAGTCTTGCAGAATGTTGTCCGCACTGGGACGGGCGCCCAGCATCTTCTACGGACTAGGAGAAAAAGATTTACCAGTAGGTTTAAAATCTTATTTTCTCTTGCGTCCTAGAGGATGCTGGGGACTCCGTAAGGACCATGGGGTTTATACCAAAGCTCCAGACCGGGCGGGAGAGTGCGGACAACTCTGCAGCACCGACTGAGCAAACGCAAGGTCCTCATCAGCCAGGGTATCAAACTTATAAAACTTTGCAAAAGTGTTTGAACCTGACCAGGTAGCTGTTCGGCAAAGCTGTAAAGCCGATACGCCTCGGGCAGCCGCCCAAGAAGAGGACACCTTCCTAGTGGAATGGGCCTTTACCGAATTTGTTAACGGCAATCCTGCCGTAGAATGAGCCTGCTGAATCGTGTTACAGATCCAGCGAGCAGTAGTCTGCTTCGAAGCAGGAGCGCCAACTTTGTTGGCTGCATACAGGACAAACAGTGCCTCTGTTTTCCTAACTCGAGCCGTCCTGGCTACATAGATTTTTAAGGCCCTGACCACATCCAGGGACTTGGAATCCTCCAAGTCACTCGTAGCCAGAGGCACCACAATAGGTTGGTTCATATGAAATGAAGACACCACCTTAGGCAAAAATTGAGGACGTGTCCTCAACTCCGCTCTATCCACATGGAAGGTCAAATAGGGGCTCTTGTGAGACAAGGCCGCCAATTCGGACACCCGCCTTGCAGATGCCAAGGCCAACAACATAACCACTTTCCAAGTGAGATACTTTAATTCCATGGTCTGCAGAGGCTCAAACCAGTGAGACTTAAGGAACTGTAACACCACGTTAAGGTCCCATGGTGCCACTCCTTCACAAAAGTCTGGACTTCTGCTAGAGAAGCCAATTCCTTCTGAAAGAAAATGGACAGGGCCGAAATCTGTACCTTAAGGGAACCTAATTTGAGGCCCAAATTCACTCCAGTTTGTAGGAAGTGGAGAAAACGGCCCAGATGGAATTCTTCCGAAGGAGCATTCTTGGTCTCACACCAAGACACATACTTCATCCAGATACGGTGATAATGTTTCGCTGTCACCTCCTTCCTAGCCCTTATCAGAGTAGGAATGACCTCATCCGGAATGCCCTTTTCAGCTAGGATCCGGCGTTCAACCACCATGCCGTCAAACGCAGCCGCGGTAAGTCTTGGAACAGACAGGGCCCCTGTTGCAACAGGTCCTCTCTGAGAGGAAGAGGCCACGGATCTTCTGTGAGCATTTCCTGCAGATCCGGATACCAGGCCCTTCGAGGCCAATCTGGAACAATGAGAATTGCCTGTACTCCTTTTCGTCTTATGATTCTCAATATTTTCGAGATGAGAGGAAGAGGAGGGAACACATAGACCGACTGAAACACCCACGGAGTCACCAGGGCATCCACTGCTACCGCCTGAGGGTCCCTTGACCTGGCACAATACCTCGGGAGCTTTTTGTTGAGGCGTGACGCCATCATGTCTATTTGAGGCAGTCCCCACTGACTTGCAATTTCTGCAAAGACTTCTTGATGAAGTCCCCACTCTCCTGGATGGAGATCGTGTCTGCTGAGGAAGTCTGCTTCCCAGTTGTCCAGTCCCGAAATAAAGACTGCTGTCGAAGCGTTTACATGATTTTCCGCCCAGCTAAGAATTCTGGTGGCTTCCGCCA
The DNA here is from genome assembly GCF_028390025.1 of Pseudophryne corroboree. NCBI lineage: Eukaryota > Metazoa > Chordata > Amphibia > Anura > Myobatrachidae > Pseudophryne > Pseudophryne corroboree. The sequence continues at coordinate 297,159,882 of NC_086452.1, forward strand.
TTGCCACTCTGCTCCTTGTTCCGACTTGGCGGTTTACATGAGCCACTGCCGTGACGTTGTCTGACTGAATCAGAACCAGTAGGTCGCAAAGAAAATTCTCCGCTTGACGTAGACCGTTGTATATGGCCCTCAATTCCAGTACGTTGATGTGTAGACAAGCCTCCTGGCTTGACCACAGACCCTGGAAGTTTCTTCCCTGTGTCACTGCTCCCCATCCTCTGAGGCTCGCGTCCGTGGTCACCAGAACCCAGTCCTGAATGCCAAACCTGCGACCCTCTAGAAGGTGAGCACTCTGCAGCCACCACAAGAGAGATACGCTGGCCCTGGGGGACAGCCTGATCATCTGATGAATATGTAGATGTGACCCGGATCACTTGTCCAGAAGGTCCCACTAAAAAGGTCCTCGCATGGAACCTGCCGAATGGAATGGCCTAGTAAGACACCACCATCTTTCCCAGAACTCGAGTGCATTGATGGACCGACACCCTTTTTGGCTTTAACAGGTCCCTGACCACGTTCTGGAGTTCCTGGGCCTTTTCCATCGGGAGAAAAACCCTGTTTTGTTCCGTATCCAGAATCATGCCTAAGAAAGGCAAACTGGTCGTTGGAACCAACTGTGACTTTGGTAGATTGAGAATCCAGCCGTACTGCTGCAACACCCTCAGGGAGAGTGATACGCTGTTCAGCAACTGCTCTCTCAATCTCGCTTTTATTAGGAGATCGTCCAAGTACAGGATAATTGTGACTCCCTGCTTGCGCAGGAGCACCATCATTTCCGCCATTACCTTGGTGAAAATCCTTGGGGCCGCGGAAAGCCGAAACGGCAACGTCTGAAATTGGTAATGACAATCCTGTTCAGCAAATCTCAGGAACGCCTGATGAGGAGGATATATGGGGACATGAAGGTATGCATCCTTTACGTCCAGGAACACCATATAATCCCCCCCCCCCCCCTCCAGGCTGGCGATGACCGCTCTGAGCGATTCCATCTTGAATTTGAACCTTTTCAAGTATAGGTTTAAGGATTTTAAATTTCAGAATGGGTCTGACCGAACCGTCCGGTTTCGGGACCACAAACGGGGTTGAGTAGCACCCCGTCCCCTGTTGAAGCAGGGGAACTTTCACCACCACTTGTTGAAGACACAGTTTTTGAATTGCATTTAAAACTACTTCCCTCTAAGGGGGAGAAGCTGGTAGGGCCGATTTGAAAAATCGTCGAGGAGGCACCTCTTCGAATTCCAGCTTATAACCCTGAGAAACAATGTCTATTGCCCAGGGATCCACCTGTGATTGAATCCAGACGTGGCTGAAAAGTCGAAGACGTGCCCCCACTGGGGCGGACTCCCTCAGCGGAGCCCCAGCGTCATGCGGTGCATTTTGTAGAAGCCGGGGAGGACTTCTGTTCCTGGGAACTAGCTGTAGTTGGCAGCTTTTTCCCTCTGGCGAGAAAGGAAGATCCCCGTACTCTTTCTTGGATGTATGCGACCGAAAGGACTGCATCTGATAATGTGGCGTTTTCTTTGGCTGTGAGGAAACATAAGGTAAAAAAGTGGATTTACCTGCAGTAGCTGTGGAAACCAAGTCCGTGAGACCTTCCCCAAATAAGTCCTCACCCTTGTAAGGCAAAACCTCAATATGCTTCTTTGAGTCGGCATCACCCGTCCATTGTCTGCTCCACAGGGCTCGCCTAGCAGAAATCGCCATGGCGTTGGCTCTGGAACCCAGTAGGCCAACGTCTCTCTGAGCATCTCTCTTATATAGAACAGCATCCTTAATATGACCCAAGGTCTATAAAACTGTATCCTTATCCAGTGTATCAATTTCAGCAGACAAGGTATCTGTCCACGCTGCTACAGCGCTACAAACCCAAGCCGACGCTATAGCCGGTCTGAGTAATGTACCAGTATGTGTGTAAATTGACTTCAAGGTAGTTTCTTGCCTGCGATCCGCAGGATCCTTGAGGGTTGCGGTATCTTGAGACGGCAGCGCCACCTTTTTGGATAAGCGCGTCAACGCTTTGTCCACCCTGGGAGAGGATTCCCACCGTATCCTGTCCTTAGCCGGGAAAGGATACGCCATAAGAATCCTTTTGGGAATCTGCAGTTTCTTGTCTGGAGTTTCCCAAGCCCTTTCAAACAACACATTTAGCTCATGTGAAGGGGGGAAAAGTAACCTCAGGTTTCTTTTCCTTAAACATGTGGACCCTCGTGTCAGGTACAGAGGGGTCATCTGTGATATGTAACACGTCTTTTATTGCAATAATCATATAATGAATACTTTTTGCCAATCTCGGCTGCAATCTCGCATCATCATAGTCGACACTGGAGTCCGAATCTGTGTCTGTATCAGTATCTGCTACTGGGGATAGTGGGCGCTTTTGAGACCAAGAAGGGCCCTGTGACATAGTGAAAGGCAGGGATTGACTCCCTGTATTTAAAGGGAAAAGGATTGAGGACTGCGCTTATATGCCTCACTTGATAGACTTATTAAGCTGCTATGGAGGAGAAATGAGGACTTCCACTATCCTCACAGTTAGTACAGAAAAATAAAAGAATGTCTCCCAGCGCTAATTTCATCAAGTGTTCTTTCTATAGATTATCACTATAGTATCTATCTATATAAATGGTGAGTAAAAATAACTCTAACACCAGTGTTATTTCAAAATGAAAAAAATATTTTTTATATTTTAATTTATATTTTCCTAGCACAAGGCAAAGCACTAAAAATGAACTGTACAGGAAAGATCATTATTTATTCCAATAAAATTAAAAAATCTGAATAAAAGTTATTAGTCGTGAATCCTAATACCGGTATACTCAATACAAACAAAACAGCCACATATAACATAAAACATAGAAGCCAGTGATACACTGAATTAGCGAATTACTCACTGGATGATAGTATTTGTAATCCTCAGGTTGATTATAGTCAGTCTCAGAATGTGGGAACAGGTGTTGTAATATAATCACCTATCAGGCAGGGAATTATCCCATCAGGTTCCCCGGTTTAAACCAGCCAAAGCGTAGTCCTTCTGGTATGGATACACACAAGCCACTCTTAATGGGATAACCCAAATCCTCAGTCCAGAAAAATATGAAGCTCAAACCACTTACTTCAATGTCACAGGAAGTATGTGAACGGGTGTCTGCCGGCAGACTGTTACTGATGGCTCCGAAGCTATCAGTAACACCCGTTCACATACTTTCTGTGACATTGAAGTAAGTGGTTTGAGCTTCATATTTTTCTGGACTGAGGATTTGGGTTATCCCATTAAGAGTGGCTTGTGTACCAGAAGGACTACGCTTTGGCTGGTTTAAACCGGGGAACCTGATGGGACAATTCCCTGCCTGATAGGTGATTATATTACAACACCTGTTCCCACATTCTGAGACTGACTATAATCAACCGGAGGATTACAAATACAGGTTGAGTATCCCTTATCCAAAATGCTTGGGACCAGAGGTATTTTGGATATCGGATTTTTCCGTATTTTGGAATAATTAGATACCATAGTGAGATATCATGGTGATGGGACCTAAATCTAAGCACATAATGCATTTATGTTACATATACACCTTATACACACAGCCGGAAGGTCATCTAATACAATATTTTTTTTAACTTTGTGCATTTAAACAGTGTGTGTCTACATTCACACAATTCATTTATGTTTCATATACACCTTATATACACAGCCTGAAGGTCATTTAATACAATATTATTAATAACTTTGTGTATTAAACAAAGTTTGTGTACATTGAGCCATCAAAAACAAAGGTTTCACTATCTCAGTCTCACTCAAAAAAGTCCGTATTTTGGAATATTTGGATATGGGATACTCAACCTGTACTATCATCCAGTGAGTAATTCGCTAATTCAGTGTATCACTGGCTTCTATGTTTTATGTTTATATGTGGCTGTTTTGTTTGTATTGAGTATACCGGTATTAGGATTCACGACTAATAACTTTTATTCAGATTTTTTTATTTTATTGGAATAAACAATGATCTTTCCTGTACAGTTCATTTTTAGTGCTTTGCCTTGTGCTAGGAAAATATAAAATAAAATATAAAAAATATATTTTTCATTTTGAAATAACACTGGTGTTAGAGTTATTTTTACTCACCATTTATATAGATAGATACTATAGTGATAATCTATAGAAAGAACACTTGATGAAATTAGCGCTGGGAGACATTCTTTTATTTTTTTTTGTACTCCCTGTATTTAGCCTGGACTCCGCTTTGTCCAACCTTTTGTGTAATAAATTCACATTTGCATTTAAAACCTTCCACATATAAACCCATCAGGTGTCGGCGTTGCCGACGGAGACACCACACTCATTTGCTCCACCTCCTCCTTAGAAGAGCCTTCCGCTTCAGACATGCCGACATACACGTACCGACACCCCACACACTCAGGGAAATCTCTAATCTGAAGACCGTTCCCCCAACAAGGCCCTTTGGAGAGACAGAGAGAGAGAGTATGCCAGCACACACCCAGCGCCAATGACCCTGGAAATACTATATATATATATATATATATATATATATATATATATATATATATATAGCGCTTTTTTTTTATATGTGTATGTATATATGTATTGACTGCAACCAAATTATGTGCCCCCCCCCCCCTCCTTCGAAGCCCTCTGTCACCGTGTTCAGCAGGGGAGAGTCCGGGGAGCCAGCTTCTCAGCAGCGTGCTGTGGAGAAAATGGCGCTGGTTGGTGCTGTGGGATCAAGGTCCGCCCCCTCAGCGGCGGGCTTCGGTCCTGCTCAAAATACAAAAAAACCTGGCAGGGGATTGTATATTATTAATGCCATAGCTGAATATACCGATTATGCCAGCCAAGAGGATTATTGCTGCCCAGGGCGACCACCCTGCACCCATTCGTGCCTGTGTGTGGGAGCAATGGCGCGCAGCGTTACCTCAGTGAAGATCCGAAGTCTTCTGCCGCCTGTGAAGTCTTCTTTCTTCGTATACTCACCCGGCTTCTATCTTCCGGCTCTGCAAAGAGGACAGCGGCGCGGCTCTGGGACGAACGGCTAGGGTGAGACCTGTGTTCCGATCCCTCTGGAGCTAATGGTGTCCAGTAGCCTAAGAAGCAGAGCCTATCACTGAAGTGGGTCTCCTTCTCTCTCCTCAGTCCCACGGCGCAGGGAGCCTGTTGCCAGCAGGACTCCCTGAAAAAAAAAACCTTTCAAAATTCTTTATTACAGAGAAACTCATGAGAGCTCCCCTGAGAGCACCCAGTCTCCTCTGGGCACAGGATCTAACTGAGGTCTGGAGGAGGGGCATAGAGGGAGGAGCCAGTGCACACCCATTCTAAAGTTTCTTTATAGTGCCCATGTCTCCTGCGGAGCCCGTCTATTCCCCATGGTCCTTATGGAGTCCCCAGCATCCTCTAGGACGTAAGAGAAATGTCATTAAGTTCTGGTTATCTAAATACGAGGGTCTTTATCTAAGCACCACGTATGCACTTATGCTCTTAGTCACAAGCTAGGACAAAGGTTGGCAGAAACTTTCCACTGCAAGAGAAACTGATCATTATTGGAATTTAAAAAGAGACATTTACAGATATCTACTTATAAGTCTAAAAGCACGATTTCTGAGACAATACAGATGTATATATTTGATTTTTCTTCATCATTCCTATCTCTTGTTTAATCTCTAAACACAACATATATAGTAAATCAAATATTCATCAAGTTCAAAAAATTTCCTTCAAATGAGTGTGATGTGAGATAGTAAAAGGAAAATCCATTCTCTGGATGCAATTGCTGGCACGAGTCCATTGAGTATCGATACGAAAAGTCTCAACCCTCCTGAAAACTTGGATAGATAAGAGAAATGAAAGGGGTAGCGACAGGATGTATTCTTGTCTTCTTCAACCTGGCTATATAGGTTGAGGCAGGGCCGAAACTAGGATTTTTGTCACCCGGGGCAAGGTAGTCATTTGACACCCCCCCCCCCCCACCCCCCCTGCAAAAAAAAAATATTTTACAATAAATAAATAAAAATAATAAAATAAAATAAAAATAAAATAAAAAATAAATGAATAAAAATATTATATATCTCTTTCAGAACTTTTTTACCTGAAAAACTGCCTTTTCTAACATAAATTTCATATCCAGGAAAAAGTGTCCCCATTTTACACAGTACGACAGGCAAGTGTCTCCATTCCCCAATTTACACATTGCGGCAGACAGGTGACCCCATTTTACACATTGCGGCAGACAGGTATCCCCATTTTACACATTGCGGCAGGAAAAAGTGTCCCCATTTTACACATTACGCTGGCAAGTGTCCCCATTTTACACATAGCGGCAGGCACAGGTCCCCATTTTACACAGTACGCTGGCAAGTGTCCCCATTTTACACATTGCGGCAGGCACAGGTCCCCATTTTACACATTGCGGCAGGCACAGGTCCCCATTTTACACATAGCGGCAGGCACAGGTCCCCATTTTACACAGTACGCTGGCAAGTGTCCCCATTTTACACACAGCGGCAGGCACAGGTCCCCATTTTACACAGTACGCTGGCAAGTGTCCCCATTTTACACATTGCGGCAGGCACAGGTCCCCATTTTACACAGTACGCTGGCAAGTGTCCCCATTTTACACATAGCGGCAGGCACAGGTCCCCATTTTACACAGTACGCTGGCAAGTGTCCCCATTTTACACATTGCGGCAGGCACAGGTCCCCATTTTACACAGTACGCTGGCAAGTGTCCCCATTTTACACATTGCGGCAGGCACAGGGCCCCATTTTACACAGTACGCTGGCAAGTGTCCCCATTTTACACATTGCGGCAGGCACAGGTCCCCATTTTACACATTGCGGCAGGCACAGGTCCCCATTTTACACAGTACGCTGGCAAGTGTCCCCATTTTACACATTGCGGCAGGCACAGGTCCCCATTTTACACAGTACGCTGGCAAGTGTCCCAATTTTACACATAGCGGCAGGCACAGGTCCCCATTTTACACAGTACGCTGGCAAGTGTCCCCATTTTACACATTGCGGCAGGCACAGGTCCCCATTTTACACAGTACGCTGGCAAGTGTCCCCATTTTACACATAGCGGCAGGCACAGGTCCCCATTTTACACATTGCGGCAGGTGGTGGAGGGAGAGAGAGAGAGAGGAAGGGAGAGGGGCTGACTTACATTTGAAGCGGTTCTCGCCGCTCTTCAGCCGCCTCTCCCTCCTCGTCTGCGCGGCTCCGGGCTCCCCCTTCTCCCTCCTCCGGCGGGGTTTCGTGGAATGACGCGTTTGCGCCGTGACGTCACGACGCAATCGCGTCATTCCACGAAACCCCGCCCCCCGAGCTGGGCACTCGGGAGAAGGGGGTTTAAAAGTGCCGCGGCGGGTGTTAGGGGGTCTCGGCGCCCCCTCCAATCTGGCGCCCAGGTCGCCTGCCCCCCTAGCCCCCCCCTAGTTTCGGCCCTGGTTGAGGTTCCTTCTTACTAAGTGTACATATGATGCTTGAGCGTGTAAGCACCTATTAGGGTATATTTCTGAGAATCTGACTATGTGTAATAAACTACTGATTCGCTATGTGTGGGTTACTGCAGTGTAGGTAACGGAAGTCATTACCATAAGCTTGGTTCTTGGCTTCCTTTCAGGCCGTGTGAGTACTCTCCCACATGACCGTCCAAGAATAGGCAGGCATTTGATTGTCACATAAATTATAAAAATTATAAGTATTATTATCATAGCATAGTGTAGTATGTGGTAAAGCCATTTTGAAATTTCGGCTCCCATCCATCCAAAGGGGTCCCAATCAGCCGATTGGGTCATATGTTCTTGTATATCCTGCAACAACTTAACCTTTTGTTCAATGGGATTATAATTATCTGAGATGTTAAAACAACACATTCCTTTGAATTGTTCACAACCACTTCCTGCTTTTAGTAGCAGGTAATCAATGGCTACTCTATTTTGTATCATACCATCTCTCACTTCTCTGGGTTCTTCATTTATGAGAACTATAGCTGTACTTGGTGCATTGATAATTGTAGCTAGTCTAAAAAAGTTAAACCTCCCAGGTCTATCACAAGTCTATATAACAAGCCAAAAGGCATATCAGTACGGGTATGGTTTTATAGTAGTTTAATTGTAAATAATTTTATTTTAACTCTATAAATATGGGACATAAATACTTTTGATAAGCGTGTCTCAATTAATAGATGATTATATTTATCAGTATCTTATTTTTACATCATTTAGTACATATTCCTAGCGTTGTTCATTATGTTTTCATATGCCATGGTCAGTGTGGGGAACATACTGTATGTTATTTTCCTTAAACCATTATGGACCATGATGTAGGGAATAATGTTGTCAGTCACATAGAACCCACAAGTGAATTGTTACCTTACTTGCCACATCACCAGGAACCTGGTTCCGCTCCACATCCTGTTTCCCTCCTTTGTTCAGTCTTGTATGAAATATATATTATCTGCCATCCAATCTATCATGGACAGGTCTATTCCTAAACTTAATACACCTTATAGGGATTTGTGATTTCTTTTATCAGGTTCAGGGCAGCAGGACATTCTTATCTGTCCCACATTCTTTCATTTTACAATCCTTACCAAACAAGGCATTAAACTATTTACTGTCCTTTGAACAGTTCCTCCAAACCTAGGTTGAGATCAGCCCCCCTCGTTTGTGCCTTTAGCTTCTCCAGGTGGGTTTCTCTCAGCAACTTTCCTAGGTGGAGGTAGTCCTTGACCTGGTCCTTCCCCAGTGATCTACTGTATAAGGAGACCTGAAAAGAGAATTGCGGACCATTCATAAACTCACCAGGCTTCATATCATGCCAGCTGGTCCCAGCACTGCTGTTTGCCTGTGAGGAGACTGCGCTCTAATGTATCTTTTTCCTTTAATGCATGGATATAATCTGTAGTGCTGTTATTTAATTCAGCATGATCTTCTTTCGGGGTATAATCTGAGCATGTGCCAATGAAAATCTAATATGGAAACAGGTTCTTGGGAACAGGTTTAGTGGAGCAATAGACATCAACTGGTGTGTATGCAAGACTACGCTAACTCCACACTGTGTTCCCTGTGACTGTTGACAACAAAAATTATTACCATGGTGGGACTCTCTGAGGCCAAAGACCTATAGGGCAGTGTGCTTGTGGATTAGACTCTCATGATCAAATATACATATTTTAGTGTTCACTCCAGGTGTCTTTCACAGGGCGCTGCGCCCTGCCCCTTTTTTAGACACCTGAATGCCGCCCTGCCCGTTTGTGTGCGCCCTCTCGCGCTGCTCTTTGCTGGCCACCGGACACATTAACACACTGTCTCCCTGCATGAGAGACTGAGACCTCCGCTGCTCGTCCCGCCCCCTCCCGCCTTGTCCCGTCCCGCCCTTAGCTGTCAGCCGCCGCAGCTCCCCTCCTCTGCGAGTAGACTATAGGTCTGCTCATGATCTGTAGAGACAGGAGGGTTGGGTTTGCCTCTACCGCCGAGGCAAACCCAGCCCTCCCTCCTCTGTGTACATCATGGATCAGTGTGGTGGCCATTTCCAACCAGCTCCGTGGTGTGTGAGGGGGGACCAGCGCGATCAACTCCCGCAGCATCAGCCCCCAGTAAGTAAACTTGGCAAAAAAAAAGCGGAGATCAAAAATGTTCCCTAGCTGGTGCAGTGTGTCTCAGTGCTCTCTACCTGGTGCAGTGTGTCTCAGTGCTCTCTACCTGGTGCAGTGTGTCTCAGTGCTCTCTACCTGGTGCAATGTGTCTCAGTGCTCTCTACCTGGTGCAATGTGTCTCAGTGCTCTCTACCTGGTGCAATGTGTCTCGGTGCTCTCTACCTGGTGCAATGTGTCTCAGTGCTCTCTACCTGGTGCAATGTGTCTCAGTGCTCTCTACCTGGTGCAATGTGTCTCAGTGCTCTCTACCTGGTGCAATGTGTCTCAGTGCTCTCTACCTGGTGCAATGTGTCTCAGTGCTCTCTACATGGTGCAATGTGTATAACATGCTCTGCCTGGCGCAAAGTGTAGAATGTGCTCTGCCTGGCGCAATATGTATAACGTGCTCTGCCTGGCGCAATATGTATAACGTGCTTTACCTGTCGCAGTGTGTATAGGAGGTTCTACCTGGTGCAGTGTGTATTAGCTGCACTACTGTGTGGTGTAATGTGAATTGCCACTATTATGTGGACCATGCCCCATCCCCACGAAAAACAACGCCCCTAAATTTTTGCTGCACTGTCCATTCTTTGTCGTGTGGAAATGGGAGGACCAAGCATTATAGTATGTACCTAATTTTGCCCTTCTAACTGAAAAATGTGCCCTCCCGAATGAAAAATGTGCCCTACCCGTGATCAGCACCCTGCCCTAAAAAAATCCTAGAGTGAGCACTACATATTTGTCTATCAAAATGTGGCCAACCAGTGTTTTTGGCTTCCCACTAAACACTACAATATACTAAAACACATTTCTTATAAAGTGGATAGAGTTATTCTATATCGCCTGGGAAAGGTCCTTGTGTAGAGCGGGGTATTTTCTCCCATTACATTACATTCATAGGAAAAGAAAACTTAAACTGTTATCTTCACAGATCTACTACAGATACCGTTAGTATCTGGTTAACATCCATTTTCCCTTCCACAAGGAAGGAAATTTTCATAGGTTTAACATTTCACTATTATACAATATTTATTTTTCCATAGGAACAGGATAATTTCTATATTTCTTCATAGTTGTTCATTGTCAAGTAATCATGGAATCAGTGTCTTTATATTGTGTTTTGTGACTGTACAGTTTCCTTTGATATTGCAATATTATTGTCGTGTGTGGGATGATTAGGCGGTATCTCATTATCTTGCTTACTACAATAGTCTCATTCTTTTGTCCTTCTGAAGACGACCCTTCTTCTAGTCTTCAAACTTTCACGCAACATTCATATTGCTCTATCTATTATACTACATACTTATCCTTTTTCCAGTTTTATATCTTTTCTAATATAAACTTGCGGAGATATGCGCCATACAACTATTGATAGTAACAATATCTTTGCCTATACCAAATATGTTCTGCTCTCCCCCCCCCCCCCCCCCCCCCCCCTTTGGGACAACCTTGTCACAAAACCAAACCTGTATTGTTTTATAATGCTTGTACCACTTTGTTGACTTCCACATTACAATAATAAAACTCTTGTGTTGTTATATGGTCAAATAACTGTTACATTGGAATGGAGATCTTCCTTTGGAATTCAGTGGTGCTTTGATCTTCAAGCAGTGAGCCCTGTACACCTGGGATTGAGACTCAAAACACACTCAGCAGGTCTTCTTGCCTATAAGAGCCGCTTTTCCCATAAGACTCTATATGTCTACCGGTACTGGGATGCCCACCAGGACTTACGCCACTGGCGGTAGTGTGAGCTCAACCCCTAGGTGACCTGGATCAAAGCCGGCAGGAACTGAACCCTAAGAGAATTACATGGGCAGTGGGGTGAAGGGAAGGCAAACAATTGCATTGCATAATAACTAAAACTAAAGTACTGAGGGGATGAGGGACTCTCGGGGAGAGGTTAATACTGAGGAGAGCTTAACTGAGATAACCTCCTTGCTGGGAGGTATAGTACTATATGTAGCATCTAGTACTTAACTAATACTAAAGAAAAATAAAGATGCATAATGCAGCAAGGTAATTTTATAGAAGGCTGGTACGGTGCAAAAGCTGGACACTAGATCTGGCACTGACGATGGATGCTGAGGGCCTGGGATTGGAACAGAGTGATGAGAGCTCCTGCAGCAACTAGGAACTATGACCAGCATGGAATGAGGGTAGGGAAACACATATATAGAAGATAATACCCAATCAGAGCAGCCAGGGAGACTAGGCCCTCTGATGAGGAGACTTAATTATATTGCAGCTGAAGCTGAACACAAAGGAACATGCAGAAATCTAATGATCAGGGAATGTAAAAAAAACATGGCAAACTGATACAATAGATATAGATTACAATAAGCCTAGGGTAACTACAGTTAAATTAAGGGTTATGACAATTAAAGTATGAAAATATAATATATTTAGAGAAAAAAAAACAGCAATATGAGGAAAATGAGGTACAGAAAAAATTAAATTATGTCTGTAATACGTTACTTATGTGTGGTATGTCCTTGGCGTTATTTAGAAGGGGATGTCTGAAATAATAGGTGACTCAATTAAGCGGGCAGTAGCCAAAAGAAAGAAACAAGTTTAAAAAATTCACCACATGTGGGTTGAATGTGTAGGTGGAAAAAATAGTAAAATAAAAGTAAAAATAAATATTTCATCATCGTCCAAACTATATGCGCTTAAACACTGTGGAAATAAATAGTAATGTTAATATACTTCTTAAAATTCATAGTAACAAGAAACATAAATGTTTTTCCCATAAATACTTTCACATATACCATATATACACATGCATACACACACATACATACACATAGAAAAAAATTTGTACTGTAAACGCTGCGCCAAAAACAAAAAATTTTAACTTTCATATAAAGTTATGACAAATATATTTATGAAATAATGTTTTGAAGTATATGCTCAAAGAGTTAAATAGCTTCCAGTCAATGCCTGAAGGGAAGATGTCTATAAGTAATATTATCTGTTGTTCATCTAGGGCAGGGGTGGGGAACCTCCGGCCCGCGGGCCGTATAAGGCCCGCGAAGCCATTTGGTCCGGCCCACCAGCTTGTGTCAGTGAGACACGCTACCGCTCAGTCCGGCGGCAGCGTGTCTCAGCTGTCAGAACAGGGAGGAGAGCGCGGCTGTCGGGTGGGAGCGGCGGCGTGTAGTACTTCAAACCAGCCGCCGGTCCGTGAGCCAATCAGAGCTCGCGGACCAGCAGCCAATCAGGAGCCGCGGCTGCCGGTCCGCGAGCTCTGATTGGCTCTCGAACCGGCGGCTGGTTTCAAGTCCTACACTCCGCCGCCAAACATATCCGCGCTCTCCTCCGTGTCCCGCCGAAAGCAGCACGGAGGGGAGGGGGGGGCATCTGTATACCTGGCACTGTGGGGGCATCTGTATACCTGGCACTGTGGGGACATCTGTATACCTGGCACTGTGGGGGCATCTGTATACCTGGCACTGTGGGGGCATCTGTATACCTGGCACTGTGGGGGCATCTGTATACCTGGCACTGTGGGGGCATCTGTATACCTGGCACTGAGGGGCATTTGTATACCTGGCACTGTGAGGGGCATTTGTATACCTGGCACTGTGGGGGCATCTGTATACCTGGCACTGTGGGGGCATCTGTATACCTGGCACTGTGAGGGGCATTTGTATACCTGGCACTGTGAGGGGCATCTATACCTGGCACTGTGAGGGGCATCTGTGTACCTGGCACTGTGAGGGGCATCTGTATACCTGGCACTGTGAGGGGCATCTGTATACCTGGCACTGTGGGGGCATCTGTATACCTGGCACTGTGGGGGCATCTGTATACATGGCACTGTGGGGGACATATGTATACCTGGCACTGTGGGGCATCTGTATAACTGGCACTGTGGGGGGCATTTGTATACCTGGCACTGTGGGGGCATCTGTATACCTGGCACTGTGGGGGCAATTGTGGATCTGGCACCGCACTATTGGGGGCATATGTGTATCACGTCCCATTTTAACTGGCCACACCCATTTTTTAGGCGCGTGCGCGCCTCCGCCGCGCGCACACAGTACCTCCTAAGGGGCAGACCTACTGGGGGGCATGGTAATTTTTTAAGTTGAGAATTTTTGTATGGCCCCCGAAGGATTTTATAAATATCCAAATGGCCCTCGGTAGAAAAAAGGTTCCCCACCCCTGATCTAGGGGTATGTTGTGTTTTTTACATACAGGTGATGTCATTGATATAAGTTCTTTTATTCCATATTGCAACTCGGGTTTATTACCTACTGTAGAAAGTGTTTGTTCTGTGGTAAGGCTATGTGATTTAGAAGTAGGAGTGTGTGTCTGTTGGGTGATAACTGTGACAGGTGTGTCTAACAGCGCTTGTGCATTGCTTTCTAGTGATTTTGGAATATCTAAATAAATGCCATCCGCTGTGCTGTAAATGGTGCCTTTGAGTTTGCATAGTAGGTCATGGCCCAGCAAGTTTGCTGGTGCAAAGGATGCTAGCAAGAAAGCATGTGTATCATTTAATGGACCTATCTGTATATTGCTATCAGCTAATATTGGCAGGTGTTGTATTTGCCCTGAGACTCCTACCGTTGACATCTGATTGTGTGGGGCATGATTGCCCACCTGGGGTCCTTGGTCCAGCATGGTGGTAGGGAGTTTGTGTGGGGCCGCTGGGTGTCCCCGCATTTCCATGTGCATATAATCTGTGCTGTGAGGCTACTTGACTCCTGCAATATCTAGCTCTATGGCCGTACTTACCACATGTAAAGCATGCCATTAGGTCTGGGTGTCTAGGGCCCTGGTATACTGGACCTATGTATCTAGGTGTGTACTTGCCTCCCTGCGGTCCCTGCCATGAGTTTCTCTTCTGCTGACTATGTCTTAGCTGTCTGGGGTCGGAATGGCTTTGTGCAGGTGGTCCCTGACTGTTTTGAACTGTCTGTGGGTTTGTTATGTGTGTTTGGAATATCAGTACATGTGTTAATACAGAGGTTAGTCTTAACATTATCTGCAGTCCAGTTACACATTTCTTTTTTCCACAAATCTAAAACTGGTAAATGTTTAATGCGATCATTAGGGTTTTATAACTGACTTTATTCTTTTTTTTCAAGAGACTCAAGCACTGCCGGGTTAAAACTACCCATTACAGGAAATGGTATTGCCTCATTCTGCGTGATTTCACTCCACTTTGAAATAAACTGGACGCAAGGTCGCCCATAAATGCTAAGCATACAATTCACTGCGGTACCGTCTTTACACTTTGACAAGTCACTTCCCATTTTCAACAACAACTCTGTATCTTATTTCTCCCAATTTATAGCCCGGACTGCTCTTTTGTGGTCTATATGTGTTTGCAGCCTTGGTCACTGGTTTCCTTCTCCTGTCTGTGAGAGTGTTTTCTTCTTTGTACCATCTCTTCCTTCTTTCTGCTTCCACTTCCTGCTTTGGGCTTGGTAACAATTGACGTGCCTGAGCATGGAACCGGGATTGTAGTGAGAGGGATTAGAGCATCGTGGGTTATCTGTATGGTGCCCAGGAGTTGATCCTGCCACCTGTAACCCCGATGTTACCCCTGTGGAGCCTATGGACCTTGAAAAAGTTAAAGGTAAGTCTACCATACAGTAACTCTCTCCTTTTCAGACCATGCTCTGATTAGTGTGAGCCTCTATTACCCCTCTCCTGCATCATCCTCTGGTCTTCGGTGCTTCCCTACTTGCCTCTCCCAGTCTGAAGATTTTAAAAACTATTTAGACTTAAAATGGAATTCATTCCTTGATAACATAGCCCATAGGAACAACCGTGTCCTCCTTTGGGAGACATCCAAAGTGGTAATGAGTGGCCACATTATTAGTTATATAGTTGTGCTCATAAGTTTACATACCCTAGCAGAATTTGTGATTTTCTGGCCATTTGTCAGAGAATATGAATGATAACTCACAAACTTTTCTTTCACTCATGGTTAGTGGTTGGGTGAAGCCATTTATTGTCAAACACCTGTGTTTACTCTTTTTAAATCATTATGACAACAGAAACTACCCAAATGACCCTGATCAAAAGTTTACATTCCCCGGAGATTTTGGCCTGATAACATGCACACAAGTTGACACAAACGGGTTTGAATGGCTACTAAAGGTAACCATCCTCACCTGTGATCTGTTTGCTTGTAATCAGTGTGTGTGTATAAAAAGTCAGAGAGTTTCTGGACTCCTGAAAGACCCTTGCATCTTTCACCCAGTGCTGCACTGACGTGTCTGGATTCTGAGTCATGGGGAAAGCAAAAGAATTGTCAAAGGATCTGCGGGAAAAGGTAATTGAACTGTACAAAACAGGAAAGGGATATAAACATATATCCAACCAATTGAGAATGCCAATCGGCAGTGTTCAAACTCTAAGAAGTGGAAAATTAGGGATTCTGTGGAAACCAAATCACGGTCAGGTAGACCAACAAAAATTTCAGCCACAACTGCCGGGAAAATTGTTCGGGATTCAAAGAAAAATCCACAAATAACTTCAGCTGAAATACAGGACTCTCTGAAAAAAGTGGTGTGGTTGTTTCAAGATGCACAATAAGGAGGCATTTGAAGAAAAATGGGCTGCATGGTCGAGTCGCCAGAAGAAAGCCATTACTACGCAAATGCCACAAAGCATCCCGCTTACAATACTCCAAACAGCACAGAGACCAGCCTCAATACTGCACCAGCGCTAGGCCTCAGGGATCATAGGCTCCAGGGGTGGTATGAGGCTGCTATCCCTAGGATTGATGTCAGCTGTGGGGAGTAAGACGCTCCCTTGGTTGCCCCTCCCCCCGGTTCATGACCAGTTTCCTCAGAGTTTCACGCCATCAACTTGAACCCCCATGGGCTACCTTTGTACAGACATTATCCAGTATAGCTGAGCAGATAATGCCAGCTCCTATACCAGGGATTGGTTACCCTATTAACCCTTACATGTAACATTCCATCTGGGGGTTATGACATCCAGTACAGGAATCGGCAGCCTCTCAACAGAAACAGGCAGAAAGGCTGGTGGTAAGTAAATCACATAGACCAGGCATGGCCAACCTGTGGCTCTCCAGATGTTGTGAAACTACACATCCCAGCATGCCCTGCCACCGTTTTAGCACTCCCTAATAGCAAAACTGTGTCAAAGCATGATGGGACTTGTAGTTTTACAACAGCTGGAGAGCCACAGGTTGGCCAGGCCTGACATAGACCTAAAACAACATCTTCACAGTCTACACATGTTTCAGATGAGGACTCATTGGAGGATGAGGACTCCTTGCACTCCGGGTCTGCATACAGAGACGAGGAGGAAGGCCTCAGTTCAGTGGACATTCCTGAGCTAATTAGTGCTATGAAAGCCATTCTATCCTTAGAGGAGGCAGCAGAGCCTTTGTTAAAATCTAAGGCACTCGTGTTTAAATGTCCCAAAAGTTAGGACTGAGTTTACTGGGTCAGAACCGCTGACGTAAATTATGCAAGAGGAATGTGTTGCACCCATTAAGAAGTTTAGAATTCCAAGGAAATGGAATTCCCATTATCCTCTATCGGCTGGGGAATGTTTAAAAAGGGAGCTGGCTCCAAAAGTAGATACGCATGTCATCCGATTGGTGTGAAAATCTATATTACCTCTGCCTTCAACATCATTAAATGATGTCACTGATAGGAAAATAGATGGCTATTTTGTCCAGATGAGATGTCTGTAGCCACCAGGCTATGACCTCCTTACTTCCAGAGGATCTATCTTTGTGGATGCCCGGTCAGTGAGATGGGACTTTGTATGGCCTATGTGTTTCCACCAATCGCCCTGTTACACAGGGTGATGCGAAAGCCAAACCAAGGATGGGGCGCAGTGATACTAATAGCTCCGGCTTGGCCCCTTAGACATTGTTACATAGATCTGCAGAGGCTGTCGATGGATGCTCCATTCCTACTCCCTCAACGTCCAGATCTACTGTCTCAGGGTCCTTGCTGTCACAAGCACCATCCTGAAAGCCAGAGGATTCTCACAACAGGTACTTCAAACAATGCTCAATGCAAGGAAACCTTCTTCAGCTCGCATTTATCACCGAATATGGCAAGCCTATATTCAATGGTGCAGTGACCGGAAATTTGATACTAGGTCTTTCAGAGTTTCCAGAGACCTAGCATTCCTTCAGTCAGGAATGGACAAAGGTCTAAGGGTGGCTTCCATGAGAGTGCAAGTGTCAGCATTGACTGTATGGTTCCTAAAGAAAATTGCTAAACTACAGGATGTGTGCACTTTTTTTTTTTTTTCCAGGGAATGCTGCACATCCAACCTTTTGTTCCTCCTACAGTACCTTGGGATTTAAGTTTAGTCCTAAAGGCCCTTCAAGTTGCCCCATTTGAACCACTAAAACAAGTGGATTTTAAATGGTTGACAGCTAAAGTTCTCTTTCTACTGACTACTGCTTCAGCTAGAAGAGTTTCAGATTTAGAGGCATCGTTATGTCGCCCTCCTATTCTGTTTTCTCTAACGTCCTAGTGGATGCTGGGAACTCCGTAAGGACCATGGGGAATAGCGGGCTCCGAAGGAGGCTGGGCACTCTAGAAAGATCTTAGACTACCTGGTGTGCACTGGCCCCTCCCACTATGACCCTCCTCCAAGCCTAAGTTAGATTTCGTGCCCGGCCGAGGTTGGATGCACACTAGGGGCTCTCCTGAGCTCTTAGAAAGTTATAGTCTTAGAATTTGTTATTTTCAGTGAGACCTGCTGGCAACAGGCTCACTGCAGCGAGGGACTAAGGGGAGAAGAAGCGAACTCGCCTGCTTGCAGCCGGATTGGGCTTCTTAGGCTACTGGACACCATTAGCTCCAGAGGGATCGACCGCAGGCCCAGCCTTGATGTTCGGTCCCGGAGCCGCGCCGCCGTCCCCCTTACAGAGCCAGAAGCAAGAAGATGGTCCGGAAAATCGGCGGCATGAAGACATCCTGTCTTCACCAAGGTAGCGCACAGCACTGCAGCTGTGCGCCATTGCTCCTCATACACACTTCACACTCCGGTCACTGAGGGTGCAGGGCGCTGGGGGGGGCGCCCTGAGGCAGCAATAAAAACACCTTGGCTGGCTGAAATACCTCAATATATAGCCCCTGGGGCTATATATGAGGTAAATACCCCTGCCAGAATCCCATAAAAAGCGGGAGAATAGGCCGCGAAAAAGGGGCGGAGCCTATCTCCTCAGCACACTGGCGCCATTTTTTCCCTCACAGCTCGGCTGGAAGGAAGCTCCCTGGCTCTTCCCTGCAATTCTACAGTACAGTAAGAGGGAAAAGAGAGGGGGGGCATTAAAATTGGCACTGTATACAGTATATTATATAAAAAGCAGCTATTAGGGACATAACTCAGTTAGTCCCTGTATATATATATAGCGCTCTGGTGTGTGCTGGCATACTCTTACTCTGTCCCCCCAAAGGGCTTTTGTGGGTCCTGTCCTCTATTTGAGCATTCCCTGTGTGTGTGTGGAGTGTGTCGGTACGGCTGTGTCGACATGTTTGAGGAGGATAATGATGTGGAGGCGGAGCAGATGCCTTTAGCAGGGATGTCACCCCCTGGGGGTCAGACACCTGAGTGGATGGTATTATGGCAGGAAATGAGTGCACGTATAGACCCCTTACATAAAAAATTTTGACGACATGCCGACTGTGGGACAGCCGAGTCTTCAGCTCGTGCCTGTCCAGGTGTCTCAAAAGTCATCAGGGGCTCTGAAACGCCCGCTATCTCAGGTGGCACAAGTAGATGTCGACACGGATACTGACACCAGTGTCGACGATGAGTCAAATTTAATGCCAGTTAAGGCCATTCACTGCATGATTGAGGCAATGAAAGAGGTGTTAAATTTCTCTATCGTCCTAAGTGGATGCTGGGGTTCCTGAAAGGACCATGGGGAATAGCGGCTCCGCAGGAGACAGGGCACAAAAAAGTAAAGCTTTACTAGGTCAGGTGGTGTGCACTGGCTCCTCCCCCTATGACCCTCCTCCAGACTCCAGTTAGATTTTGTGCCCGAACGAGAAGGGTGCAATCTAGGTGGCTCTCCTAAAGAGCTGCTTAGAGAAAGTTTAGTTTAGGTTTTTTTTTCTTTACAGTGAGTCCTGCTGGCAACAGGATCACTGCAACGTGGGACTTAGGGGGAAAGTAGTAAACTCACCTGCATGCAGAGTGGATTTGCTGCTTGGCTACTGGACACCATTAGCTCCAGAGGGATCGAACACAGGCCCAGCCGTGGAGTCCGGTCCCGGAGCCGCGCCGCCGACCCCCTTGCAGATGCTGAAGCGTGAAGAGGTCCGGAAACCGGCGGCTGAAGACTCCTCAGTCTTCATAAGGTAGCGCACAGCACTGCAGCTGTGCGCCATTTTCCTCTCAGCACACTTCACTGGGCAGTCACTGAGGGTGCAGAGCGCTGGGGGGGGGCGCTCTGAGAGGCAAATATAAACCTTATACAAGGCTAAAAATACCTCACATATAGCCCATAGGGGCTATATGGAGATATTTAACCCCTGCCTGACTGGAAAAATAGCGGGAGAAGAACCCGCCGAAAAAGGGGCGGGGCCTATCTCCTCAGCACACGGCGCCATTTTCTGTCACAGCTCCGCTGGTCAGGACGGCTCCCAGGTCTCTCCCCTGCACTGCACTACAGAAACAGGGTAAAACAGAGAGGGGGGGCACATTAATGGCTATATATATATATATTATATATTAAAGCAGCTATAAGGGAGCACTTAATATAAGGATATCCCTTGTATATATAGCGCTTTGTGGTGTGTGCTGGCAGACTCTCCCTCTGTCTCCCCAAAAGGGCTAGTGGGTCCTGTCTTCATTAGAGCATTCCCTGTGAGTTTGCGGTGTGTGTCGGTACGGGGTGTCGACATGTATGAGGACGATATTGGTGTGGAGGCGGAGCAATTGCCAAATATGCAGATGTCACCCCCCAGGGGGTCGACACCAGAATGGATGCCTTTATTTGTGGAATTACGTGATGGTTTATCTTCCCTTAAACAGTCAGTTGAGGACATGAGGCGGCCGGACAATCAATTAATGCCTGTCCAGGCGCCTCAAACACCGTCAGGGGCTGTAAAACGCCCTTTGCCTCAGTCGGTCGACACAGACCCAGACACAGGCACTGATTCCAGTGACGACGGTAGAAATTCAAACGTATTTTCCAGTAGGGCCACACGTTATATGATTTTGGCAATGAAGGAGACGTTACATTTAGCTGATACTACAGATACCGTAAAACAGGGTATTATGTATGGTGTGAAAAAACTACAAACAGTTTTTCCTGAATCAGAAGAATTAAATGACGTGTGTGATGAAGCGTGGGTTGCTCCTGATAAAAAGTTGATAATTTCAAAAAAGTTATTGGCATTATACCCTTTCCCGCCAGAGGTTAGGGCGCGCTGGGAAACACCCCCTAAGGTGGACAAGGCGCTCACACGCTTATCTAAACAAGTGGCGTTACCCTCTCCTGAGACGGCCGCACTTAAGGATCCATCAGATAGAAAGATGGAAGTTATTCAAAAGAATATATACACACATGCAGGTGTTATACTACGACCAGCTATAGCAACTGCCTGGATGTGCAGTGCTGGAGTAGTTTGGTCAGAATCCCTGATTGAAAATATTGATACCCTAGATAGGGACAATGTTTTACTGTCGTTAGAACAAATAAAGGATGCATTTATCTATATGCGTGATGCACAGAGGGATATTTGCACACTGGCATCTCGGGTGAGTGCTATGTCCATTTCAGCCAGAAGAGCCTTATGGACACGACAGTGGACAGGCGATGCGGATTCAAAACGTCACATGGAGGTTTTGCCGTATAAAGGGGAGGAGTTATTTGGAGTTGGTCTATCAGACTTGGTGGCCACGGCTACTGCCGGGAAATCCACTTTTTTACCTCAAGTCACTCCCCAACAGAGAAAGGCACCGACCTTTCAACCGCAGCCTTTTCGCTCCTACAAAAATAAGAGAGCAAAGGGTTTGTCGTACCTGCCACGAGGCAGAGGAAGAGGGAAGAGACACCAACAGGCAGCTCCTTCCCAGGAACAGAAGCCCTCCCCGGCTCCTGCAAAAACCTCAGCATGACGCTGGGGCCTCTCAAGCGGACTCGGGGACAGTGGGCGGCCGTCTCAAAAATTACAGCGCGCAGTGGGCTCACTCGCAGGTAGACCCCTGGATCCTGCAGATAATATCTCAGGGGTACAGGTTGGAATTAGAGACGGATCCTCCTCATCGTTTCCTGAAGTCTGCTTTACCAACCGTCTCTTCCGAAAGGGAGAGGGTGTTGGAAGCCATTCACAAGCTGTACGCTCAGCAGGTGATAGTCAAAGTACCCCTATTACAACAAGGAAAGGGGTATTATTCCACTCTATTTGTGGTACCGAAGCCGGATGGCTCGGTAAGGCCTATTCTAAATCTGAAGTCCTTGAACCTCTACATAAAAAAGTTCAAGTTCAAGATGGAGTCACTCAGAGCAGTGATAGCGAACCTGGAAGAAGGGGACTTTATGGTATCCTTGGACATCAAGGATGCGTATCTACACGTTCCGATTTACCCCGCACACCAGGGGTACCTCAGGTTCATTGTTCAAAACTGTCACTATCAGTTTCAGACGCTGCCGTTCGGATTGTCCACGGCGCCTCGGGTCTTTACCAAGGTAATGGCCGAGATGATGATTCTTCTTCGAAGAAAAGGCGTATTAGTTATCCCATACTTGGACGATCTCCTAATAAGGGCAAGGTCCAGAGAACAGCTGGAGACAGCTTTAGCACTATCTCAAGAGGTGCTAAGACAACACGGGTGGATTCTGAATATTCCAAAATCCCATTTAATCCCGACAACTCGTCTGCTGTTCCTAGGAATGATTCTGGACACGGTTCAGAAAAAGGTTTTCCTTCCAGAGGAAAAAGCCAAGGAGTTATCCGATCTGGTCAGGAACCTCCTAAAACCAGGAAAGGTGTCAGTACATCAATGCACAAGAGTCCTGGGAAAAATGGTGGCTTCTTACGAAGCAATTCCATTCGGCAGATTCCATGCAAGAATATTCCAAAGGGATCTGTTGGACAAATGGTCAGGGTCGCATCTGCAGATGCACCTGCGAATAACCCTGTCACCAAAGACAAGGGTGTCACTTCTGTGGTGGTTGCAGAAGGCTCACCTATTAGAAGGCCGCAGATTCGGCATTCAGGATTGGATCCTGGTGACCACGGACGCCAGCCTGAGAGGCTGGGGAGCAGTCACACAAGGAAGAAACTTCCAGGGAGTATGGACGAGTCTGGAAAAGTCTCTTCACATAAACATTCTGGAACTAAGAGCAATCTACAATGCTCTAAGCCAGGCGGAACTTCTCCTGAAAGGAAAGCCGGTGTTGATTCAGTCGGACAACATCACGGCGGTCGCCCATGTAAACAGGCAGGGCGGCACAAGAAGCAGGAGTGCAATGGCAGAAGCTGCCAAGATTCTTCGCTGGGCGGAGAATCACGTGATAGCACTGTCAGCAGTGTTCATCCCGGGCGTGGACAACTGGGAAGCAGACTTCCTCAGCAGACACGATCTTCATCCGGGAGAGTGGGGTCTACATCCAGAAGTCTTCAACATGTTAATAGACCGTTGGGAAAGACCAATTGTAGACATGATGGCGTCTCGCCTCAACAAGAAACTGGACAAATATTGCGCCAGGTCAAGAGATCCACAGGCAATAGCTGTGGACGCACTGGTAACTCTTTGGGTGTACCAGTCAGTGTATGTGTTTCCTCCTCTGCCGCTCATACCAAAGGTATTGAAGATCATACGGCAAAGAAGAGTAAGAACAATACTAGTGGTTCCGGATTGGCCGAGAAGGACTTGGTATCCGGAACTTCAAGAGATGCTCACGGACGAACCGTGGCCTCTACCTCTGAGAAGGGACCTGCTACAGCAGGGTCCCTGTCTTTTTCAAGACTTACCGCGGCTGCGTTTGACGGCATGGCGGTTGAACGCCAGATCCTAAAAGGGAAAGGCATTCCAGAAGAAGTCATTCCTACCTTGATTAAGGCACGGAAGGAAGTCACCGTGAAACATTATCACCGCATTTGGCGAAAATATGTAGCGTGGTGCGAGGATCGGAGTGTTCCGACGGAGGAATTCCAACTGGGTCGTTTCCTACATTTCCTGCAATCAGGATTATCTATGGGTCTCAAATTGGGATCCATTAAGGTTCAAATTTCGGCCCTGTCAATATTCTTCCAAAAAGAATTGGCCTCTGTCCCTGAGGTCCAGACTTTTGTCAAGGGAGTACTGCATATACAGCCTCCTGTGGTGCCTCCGGTGGCACCGTGGGATCTAAATGTAGTTTTAGATTTCCTCAAATCCCATTGGTTTGAACCATTGAAAAAGGTGGATTTGAAATATCTCACATTGAAAGTGACTATGTTACTAGCCCTGGCCTCTGCCAGGAGAGTATCTGAATTGGCGGCTTTATCTTATAAAAGTCCTTATCTAATCTTCCATTCGGATAGGGCAGAACTGCGGACTCGTCCGCATTTTCTCCCTAAAGTGGTATCAGCATTTCATCTGAACCAACCTATTGTGGTGCCTGCGGCCACTAGCGACTTGGAGGACTCCAAGTTGTTGGACGTTGTCAGAGCCTTAAAAATATACATTTCAAGGACGGCTGGAGTCAGAAAATCTGACTCGCTGTTTATATTGTATGCACCCAACAAGTTGGGCGCACCTGCTTCTAAGCAGTCGATTGCTCGTTGGATTTGTAACACAATTCAACTTGCACATTCTGTGGCAGGCCTGCCACAGCCTAAAACTGTAAAAGCCCACTCCACAAGGAAGGTGGGCTCATCTTGGGCGGCTGCCCGAGGGGTCTCGGCATTACAACTCTGCCGAGCAGCTACGTGGTCGGGGGAGAACACGTTTGTAAAATTTTACAAATTTGATACCCTGGCAAAGGAGGACCTGGAGTTCTCTCATTCGGTGCTGCAGAGTCATCCGCACTCTCCCGCCCGTTTGGGAGCTTTGGTATAATCCCCATGGTCCTTTCAGGAACCCCAGCATCCACTTAGGACGATAGAGAAAATAAGAATTTACTTACCGATAATTCTATTTCTCGGAGTCCGTAGTGGATGCTGGGCGCCCATCCCAAGTGCGGATTATCTGCAATACTTGTACATAGTTATTGTTAACTAATTCGGGTTATTGTTAAGGAGCCATCTTTAAGAGGCCCTTTCTGTTATCATACTGTTAACTGGGTTTAGATCACAAGTTGTACGGTGTGATTGGTGTGGCTGGTATGAGTCTTACCCGGGATTCAAAATGCCTCCCTTATTGTGTATGCTCGTCCGGGCACAGTACCTAACTGGAGTCTGGAGGAGGGTCATAGGGGGAGGAGCCAGTGCACACCACCTGACCTAGTAAAGCTTTACTTTTTTGTGCCCTGTCTCCTGCGGAGCCGCTATTCCCCATGGTCCTTTCAGGAACCCCAGCATCCACTACGGACTCCGAGAAATAGAATTATCGGTAAGTAAATTCTTATTATTTCTGATTTACATCCAGGTACCACAAAAAAGGGTATTATGTTTGGGGAGAAAAAACTACCTGTAGTTTTTCCCCCGTCAGATGAATTAAATGAAGTGTGTGAAGAAGCGTGGGCTTCCCCTGATAAGAAATTGGTAATTCCTAAGAAGCTACTAATGGCGTTCCCTTTCCCGCCAGAGGATAGGTTACGTTGGGAAACACCCCCGAGGGTGGATAAAGTGCTCACACGTTTGTCTAGAAAGGTGGCAATACCGTCCCAGGATACGGCCGCCCTTAAGGAACCTGCTGATAGAAAGCAGGGGGCGATCCTGAAATCTGTATATACACACTCAGGCATTATACTCAGACCGGCTATTGCGTCAGCATGGATGTGCAGTGCTGCCGCTGCGTGGTCAGATAAACTGTCAGAAAATATTGACACGTTAGACAGAGACACGATCCTGCTAACAATTGACCATATAAAAGACTCATTCTTATACATGAGAGATGCACAGAGGGAAATCTGCCGGCTGGCATCTAAAATAAGTGCATTATCTATCTCTGCTAGGAGATGCTTATGGACTCGCCAGTGGACTGGAGATGCAGATTCCAAAAGGCACATGGAAGTCTTGCCTTATAAGGGGGGGGAATTATTTGGGGATGGTCTCTCCGACCTAGTTTCCACAGCAACGTCTGGGAAGTCAGCATTTTTACCCCATGTCCCCTCACAGCCTAAGAAGGCGCCATTTTATCAGGTTCAGTCCTTTCGGTCCCAGAAAAACAAGCGGGGAAAAGGAGGGTCTTTTCTGTCAAGAGGCAGAGGCAGGGGAAAAAGGCTGCAGCAAACAGCAGGTTCCCAGGAACAAAAGTCCTCCCCCGCTTCCTCTTCCAAGTCCGCCGCATGACGGTGGGGCTTCACAGGCGGAGCCAGGTACGGTGGGGGCCCGCCTCAGGAATTTCAGCGATCAGTGGGCCCGCTCACAGGTGGATCCCTGGATCCTTCAAATAGTATCTCAGGGATACAGGCTGGAATTCGAGGCGACTCCACCCCGCCGTTTCCTAAAATCCGCCTTGCCGATTGCTCCCTCAGACAGGGAGGCGGTGCTAGCAGCGATTCACAAGCTGTATTCCCAGCAGGTGATAATCAAGGTACCCCTACTTCAACAAGGCCGGGGTTACTATTCCACACTATTTGTGGTGCCGAAACCGGACGGTTCGGTGAGACCCATTTTAAATTTGAAATCCTTGAACACATACATAAAAAAAATTCAAGTTCAAGATGGAATCGCTCAGGGCGGTTATTGCAAGCCTGGACGAGGGGGATTACATGGTATCCCTGGACATCAAGGATGCTTACCTGCATGTCCCCATTTACAATTCTCACCAGGAGTACCTCAGATTTGTGGTACAGGACTGCCATTACCAATTCCAGACGCTGCCGTTTGGACTCTCCACGGCACCGAGGGTATTTACCAAGGTTATGGCGGAAATGATGATACTTCTTCGAAAAAAGGGAGTTTTAATTATCCCATACTTGGACGATCTCCTAATAAAGGCACGATCCAAGGAACAGTTGTTAGTGGGAGTAGCACTATCTCAGGAAGTGCTGAGCCAGCACGGCTGGATTCTGAATATCCCAAAGTCACAGGTGGTCCCCACGACACGTCTAATGTTCCTGGGAATGATTCTGGACACGGCCCAGAAAAAAGTGTTTCTCCCGGAGGAGAAAGCCAGGGAGTTGTCTTCTCTAGTCAGAGACCTCCTAAAACCAAAACAGGTATCGGTGCATCACTGCACGCGGGTCCTGGGAAAGATGGTAGCTTCTTACGAAGCAATTCCATTCGGCAGGTTCCATGCCAGGATTTTTCAGTGGGACCTGTTGGACAAGTGGTCCGGATCGCATCTTCAGATGCATCGTTTAATAACCCTGTCTCCACGAACCAGGGTGTCTCTTCTGTGGTGGCTGCACAGTGCTCATCTTCTGGAGGGCCGCAGATTCGGCATACAGGACTGGGTCCTGGTGACCACGGATGCCAGCCTACGAGGCTGGGGGGCAGTCACAAAGGGAAGAAATTTCCAAGGACTTTGGTCAAGTCAGGAGACTGCCCTTCACATAAATATTCTGGAACTAAGGGCCATTTACAATGCCCTAAGTCAAGCAAAATCCCTGCTCCTACACCAGCCGGTGCTGATCCAGTCAGACAACATCACGGCAGTCGCCCATGTGAATCGACAGGGCGGCACAAGAAGCAGGACGGCGATGGCAGAAGCCACAAAAATTCTCCGATGGGCGGAGAATCATGTACTAGCACTGTCAGCAGTGTTCATCCCGGGAGTGAACAACTGGGAAGCAGACTTTCTCAGCAGGCACGACCTCCACCCGGGAGAGTGGGGACTTCATCCAGAAGTCTTCCAAATGATTGTAAATCAATGGGGTCGTCCACAGGTGGACATGATGGCGTCCCGCCTAAACAAAAAACTAGAGAAGTATTGCGCCAGGTCAAGAGACCCTCAGGCAATGGCTGTGGACGCTCTAGTGACACCGTGGGTGTACCGGTCAGTTTGTGTTGCCTCCTCTACCTCTCATACCAAAGGTATTGAGAATAATACGAAAGCGAGGAGTAAACACAATTCTCGTGGTTCCGGATTGGCCGAGAAAAGGGCATTCCGGAGGAAGTCATTCCTACGCTTATTAAAGCCAGGAAAGATGTTACGGCAAAGCATTATCACCGCATATGGCGGAAATATGTTGCATGGTGCGAGGCCAAAAAGGCCCCAACAGAGGAATTTCAACTAGGTCGATTTCTGCATTTCCTGCAAGCAGGAGTGAATATGGGCCTAAAACTGGGCTCCATTAAGGTACAGATCTCGGCTCTGTCGATTTTCTTTCAAAAAGAACTAGCTTCAGTACCTGAAGTTCAGACATTTGTGAAAGGAGTGCTGCATATTCAGCCCCCATTTGTGCCTCCTGTGGCACCTTGGGATCTCAACGTGATGTTGAGTTTCTTAAAATCACATTGGTTTGAGCCACTAAAAACCGTGGATCTGAAATATCTCACGTGGAAAGTGGTCATGTTATTGGCCTTGGCTTCAGCCAGGCGAGTGTCAGAGTTGGCGGCTTTATCATGTAAAAGCCCTTATCTGATTTTCCATATGGATAGGGCAGAATTGAGGACTCGTCCCCAGTTTCTCCCTAAGGTGGTGTCAGCGTTTCACCTGAACCAGCCTATTGTGGTGCCTGCGGCTACTAAGGATTTGGAGGACTCCAAGTTGCTAGACGTTGTCAGGGCCCTGAAAATATATGTTTCCAGGACGGCTGAAGTCAGAAAATCTGACTCGCTGTTTATCCTGTATGCACCCAACAAGCTGGGTGCTCCTGCTTCTAAGCAGACTATTGCTCGTTGGATTTGTAGTACAATTCAGCTTGCACATACTGTGGCAGGCCTGCCACAGCCAAAATCTGTCAATGCCCATTCCACAAGGAAGGTGGGCTCATCTTGGGCGGCTGCCCGAGGGGTCTCGGCTTTACAACTTTGCCGAGCAGCTACTTGGTCAGGGGCAAACACGTTTGCAAAATTCTACAAATTTGATACCCTGGCTGAGGAGGACCTGGAGTTCTCTCATTCGGTGCTGCAGAGTCATCCGCACTCTCCCGCCCGTTTGGGAGCTTTGGTATAATCCCCATGGTCCTTACGGAGTTCCCAGCATCCACTAGGACGTTAGAGAAAATAAGAATTTACTCACCGGTAATTCTATTTCTCGTAGTCCGTAGTGGATGCTGGGCGCCCATCCCAAGTGCGGTTTATCTGCAATACTTGTACATAGTTATTGTTAACTAAATCGGGTTATTGTTGAGCCATCGGTTGAGAGGCTCTATTGTTTCATACTGTTAACTGTGTTTCATATCACGAGTTGTACGGTGTGATTGGTGTGGCTGGTATGAGTCTTACCCGGGATTCAAAATCCTTCCTTATTGTGTACGCTCGTCCGGGCACAGTACCTAACTGAGGCTTGGAGGAGGGTCATAGTGGGAGGGTCCAGTGCACACCAGGTAGTCTAAGATCTTTCTAGAGTGCCCAGCCTCCTTCGGAGCCCGCTATTCCCCATGGTCCTTACGGAGTTCCCAGCATCCACTACGGACTACGAGAAATAGAATTACCGGTGAGTAAATTCTTATTTTTTTCTCTCTTCTCTAACGTCCTAGTGGATGCTGGGGACTCCGTAAGGACCATGGGGAATAGACGGGCTCCGCAGGAGACATGGGCACTTTAAGAAAGAATTTAGATTCTGGTGTGCTCTGGCTCCTCCCTCTGTCCCTCCTCCAGACCTCAGTTTGAATCTGTGCTCGGACGAGCTGGGTGCTGTTCAGTGAGCTCTCCTGAGCTTGCTGTAATAAAGTATTTTGTTAGGTTTTTTATTTTCAGGGAGCTCTGCTGGCAACAGACTCCCTGCATCGTGGGACTGAGGGGAGAGAAGCAGCCCTACTCTCTGAAGATAGGTCCTGTTTCTTAGGCTACTGGACACCATTAGCTCCAGAGGGATCGTACACAGGATCTCACCCTAGTCGTCCGATCCCAGAGCCGCGCCGCCGTCCCCCTCGCAGAGCCGGAAGACAGAAGCCGGGTGAGCATGAGAAGCAAGAAGACTTCGAAATCGGCGGCAGAAGACTCCGGTCTTCACTGAGGTAGCGCACAGCACTGCAGCTGTGCGCCATTGCTCCCACACACACCTCACATACTCCGGTCACTGTAAGGGCGCAGGGGGGGTGGCGCCCTGGCCAGCAATTAGAGACTTCTTTGGCAAAAGTTTAGCATATATGCAGTTGGGCACTGTATATATGTATGAGCCCCCGCCAAAAAAAGTACATTGAAGCGGGACAGAAGCCCGCCGTCGAGGGGTCGGGGCTTCTTCCGAAACACTCACCAGCGCCATGTTTTTTCTCCACAGCACCGCTGAGAGGAAGCTCCCCAGCCTCTCCCCTGCAGATACACGGTAGAAGAGGGTAAAAAGAGAGGGGGGGCACATAATTAGGCGCAAAAATCATTATAAACAGCAGCTACTGGGTTAACATTAAGTTACTGTGTTATTCCTGGGTTAATAGCGCTGGGGTGTGTGCTGGCATACTCTCTCTCTGTCTCTCCGAAGGGCCTTATGGGGGAATTGTCTTCAGATGAGCATTCCCTGAGTGTGTGGTGTCTGTACGTGTGTGTCGACATGTCTGAGGTAAAAGGCTCCCCTAAGGAGGAGATGGAGCAAATGTGTGTGTGAGGGGTGTCTCCGTCGACAACGCCGACACCTGTTTGGATATGTGTAATTAAGTGCTAAGGTGAATTTATTGCACAAAAGATTAGTGAACAGACAGGGAATCTACCCATGTCTGTCCCTATGTCGCAGAGACCTTCAGAGTTTCTCAATGCTCACTATCCAAAATAATAGACACTGATATCGACACGGAGTCTGACTCCAGTGTCGACTACGATAATGCAAAGTTACAGCCAAAATGGTAGGAAAGTATTCAATATATGATTGTTGTAATAAAAGATGATTTGCATATCACTGATGACTCATCTGTCCCTGACACAAGGGTACACATGTTTAAGGGGAAGAAAGCTGAGGTAAATTTCCCTCCTCTCATGATGAAAAAGAGCGGGAATCTCCAGACAAGAAGCTGCAGTTTCCCACAAAGAACTCTCAGGGAGTATCCTTTCCCTACTAGGGCCAGGATACGATGGGAATCTTCCCCTAGGGTGTCACGTTTGCCCAAAAGGTAGCCCTGACTTAACAGCTATCCTCAGGGATCCTGCAGGTAGCGTGCACATTCTGGTACACTACTCAGACCGGCGATTGTGTCGGCATGGGTTTATAGCGCTGTAGCAGCGTGGACAGGTACCTTATCAGCAGAGATTGAGACCCTAGTATGTAAGTATATATATATATATATATATAACACAGAAAACCTCATAAACACATACAGCAATGCTGAGTGTATAGAAGTGATCAGCACAACCAGTAGCAAAAAATTTGATTTTAATCCACCAATGAAAAGTTTCCATCAAATGCTCAAATGCACAAGTCAAATTGTATATGAAGAGCAGCAGCGTTTACAAGCATATTACCACTCCTGGAGACATTCCTCCGTTACCCCTGACAGCCGTTTCGGTGTCTGCGCACCTTTCTCAAAGGATGTATAGAGATAGTGACAAAAAAGAGCATTTAAATAGAACAATACATAATGCCTCACCTGTGTATAATGTGTAATCTCCAAGCCTCCGTTGCACCACGTCCTCCCGCCACTCCCGCCATCTCTCCCTGTTGCGGCTCCGGCGCCTCCGTTGTGACGTCAGCAGCCGGAACCAACATTCAGGGAAAGACGACATGGGAGCTGATCAGGGTTCCCGGGTGCCGGAAGTGACAAACCGGAAGTCAGAGTAACCATGACTCCCTATATACAACAGCGCTATGATGGTAAATAAAGAATCATTATGGAATAACGATCCATCCTGTATCTAATGGCGCAATACAAAGTATGTGACAGTAAAGCCACATGGTGATTAAGTAGTGTATTCACCACAATCGCCATATTAACAGGATATATAAACGTGTTATGTTAAAAACACCAACATTAAACATGCAAACAAAGTTAATAAAGAAGACAACAACATAAACACATACAATGGATCTAGAATATGGGGTCAATTATTGTGTTAACATGTACCAATGTCCATACCTGGGTCCGATGGCTAGCTTAAGAAAACTGACATATTAAACTCTTCATTAAGGCCTAACGGGGTCATAGATTTTAGGTCATAAATCCACTGACACTCCCGTTTAAGTAACAATTTGTGTCTGTCACCTCCTCTACGTAAGGGGGGGATATGGTCGATCGGCATGAAGCTAAAATCTTTGATAGTATGTCCTGCCATGGCAAAGTGTTTGGCAACTGGCGGTGTGTTTGTTTCCAATTTCACAAATGCTTTCTTTATTGAAGATCGGTGCATTCCGATTCTTTCTTTCAACATTCGAATTGTTTTGCCCACATAGATACGTTTACATGGACACTGGATCATATAGATCACGAACTTTGTCTCACAGTTCATCCGATGTTTTAGATAATATATAAAAAAAAAAAAAAAAAAAAATCAATATTACGTCTTTTGTCTGTTACCTATGGATCTGGATGCTGGGGAACTTATTGGCACGAAAAGATTCACTGAGAAAGACATTTCAAAAATTCTATTTACAAATACTGATCAACTTGCTTTTGATGTCGATAGTCCAGCTGAAATACACTTGGACCTTCTAAAATTAAGGAAGAGACTGGTTGAACTTGAGCTACATGGCTTAACACTTTCTCAGTACCATAAAGAGAACCTCATCCCTAGGGGGTTTCGCATCAAAAACCAACCTACATTAGGTCGGACTAATAAGGAATTTTGCAAACAGTGGTGTTTAATTTTGAATCAATGTAGCCGTGATTTGATGATCCTTGTCATACAACAAGTTAATCAGGACATTGATAGTGTCAAAAAGGATATTGTGTTATGTGAATCCAATGGTATTGAAATCCTACGATCTGATACCAGTAATGAGTGGTTAGCCAAATTAGAGGAATCAGTTAAATCTTTTAAAGCAGACCTTCTGACATTCAAGAAGGGTAAATATAGGAAAGTTAAGGAAGATTATAGAGAATCCAGAGTATATCCCTGGTTGACAGGACAAGCCAATAGGAGACCCTGGAGAGGTGGTGCTGGGAATAGGAGAAGGCAGGACACACATTTTACTGATATTGAGTCTAATACCTCTCATAGTGATTCTGACCAATCAGGAAGGGGTCCTTTTTTAGGGGACAAAATTTCCACAAGAAGCAAATACAAAGGAAGAGACCCTGTAGGAGAGGGGGCAACAGGAGGAAGTTATCAGAAAGGGACAAACAAGACCAAGAAATAGTGGTATTCAATCTTTCCGATTATACACCGACACCTTCAGAATTATCGGTACTTAACAAAGGTCTATCGTTTGTACAAACTTACAAACAAAGACCGTTTGATTGCGAGGTTGAACTTTATAAGTTCCATCGCCAATTACGTCTTAAAGACTTTTTTTCTAAACATCCAGTTGACACTGCCCCCACAACTAATATACCATTTAAGAAATCAAGCTCCTTTGACCCACCTTCTAATAATCCCTCGATTGAGACCTTTATGAGGTTGGTCAAAAGAGATATTATTCCCATTATGCATAACACAAAAATGCGTTTTTCAAATATCACACATGAAGAAAGAGTTGCTATACACAATCTGAGAGAGAATACAGAGATCATAATAAGACCCGCCGACAAAGGCGGCGGGATTGTGATTTTGAACAGGGATGACTATATCAGAGAGGTTATGAGACAACTGTCAGATTCAGTCTGCTATAAGAAACTGTTGTTTGATCCAACTGACAAGTACAAAAGAGAAATCGATAATATAGTACAGATGGGTCTGTCAAATGGCTGGGTTGACATACAAACTGTAGAATTCCTGACTCAGGAATTTCCGAAAATTCCATTACTGTACATTCTACCTAAAATTCACAAATCGATGACATCACCACCGGGTAGGCCCATTATTTCCTCTATGGGCTCCCTATGCCAACCTATATCCCAATATATAGATTACTATTTGCAGCCAGTAGTTCAAAACACTCCTTACTGGTTGAGAGATACTACTGATTTCCTTAACAAATTATCTGCTTTTGGCTCTCCCCCTACTGGATGTTATCTGGTAACACTTGATGTTGCCAGTTTATACACAAATATTGACCATGATGAGGGAATGCAGGCGGTCCGTCGAGTTGTTAGCTCCAGTCCACACTATAAAGGTCCACCATCTGAATTTTTGATGTTATTGATTGAGTTAATTTTGCATAAGAACTATTTTCTTTTTGATAATACTTTTTATTTACAACTTAAAGGGACCGCGATGGGGTCAAACATGGCCCCATCGTATGCAAATATCTTTATGTATGATTATGAAAGGAAACATATTATGGCTAATCAGGAATTTTCTCAGTACATTGCTTTTTACGTTCGTTTCATAGACGATTTGTTTTTGGTGTGGACTGGGACAGATATAGCTCTGAGGGACTTCGTGGATTCCCTTAATCACATACCTGGGTCCATTAGGTTTACTCATTCAGCTAGCCTTACAGTGATACAGTTTCTAGATGTATCTATTTCATGCAACAATGGACACTTTGAAACCACTTTATTTAGGAAACCGACGGACAAAAATAGCTTGCTTCTTGCATCTAGCTTTCACCCCCAACCGTTGAAGAAGGGACTTCCGTTTTCACAGCTTGTTCGAGCTGTAAGAATTACTTCTAACCAAACTGAATTACGACAGTCACTTACCAGAATGGGGAATAATTTCCTAGATCGGGGATATGACCCAAAAGAGATTGAAGCTGCCAAGCAAAAATGCTTGAAACTAAAAAGAGAAGATCTACTAATTCCAAAAGGAGTTAGTAAAAACAAAAGTCATGGCAAAATGATGTTTGGCACAACCTTCTCAATAACATCGGGTGCATTAAGATCAGCAATTTTGAACCATTGGCACATTATCAGATCAGATCCAGTCATTGGTGAACTGTGTGGAGAGAAACCACTATTTTGCTACAAGAGGAGCAATAATCTAAAACAACAAGTGACGTACTCGGACATCAGCCCTAAAGTTGCACAAGGCAGAAATTGGTTAACCACCATCAAGGGCTCGTTTAAGTGTTCTGGATGCGTCAATTGCCGATTTATCCTGACAGGAACGAGTTTTCAACATCCCCTGACAGGCCGTATGTATTATCTAAAACATCGGATGAACTGTGAGACAAAGTTCGTGATCTATATGATCCAGTGTCCATGTAAACGTATCTATGTGGGCAAAACAATTCGAATGTTGAAAGAAAGAATCGGAATGCACCGATCTTCAATAAAGAAAGCATTTGTGAAATTGGAAACAAACACACCGCCAGTTGCCAAACACTTTGCCATGGCAGGACATACTATCAAAGATTTTAGCTTCATGCCGATCGACCATATCCCCCCCTTACGTAGAGGAGGTGACAGACACAAATTGTTACTTAAACGGGAGTGTCAGTGGATTTATGACCTAAAATCTATGACCCCGTTAGGCCTTAATGAAGAGTTTAATATGTCAGTTTTCTTAAGCTAGCCATCGGACCCAGGTATGGACATTGGTACATGTTAACACAATAATTGACCCCATATTCTAGATCCATTGTATGTGTTTATGTTGTTGTCTTCTTTATTAACTTTGTTTGCATGTTTAATGTTGGTGTTTTTAACATAACACGTTTATATATCCTGTTAATATGGCGATTGTGGTGAATACACTACTTAATCACCATGTGGCTTTACTGTCACATACTTTGTATTGCGCCATTAGATACAGGATGGATCGTTATTCCATAATGATTCTTTATTTACCATCATAGCGCTGTTGTATATAGGGAGTCATGGTTACTCTGACTTCCGGTTTGTCACTTCCGGCACCCGGGAACCCTGATCAGCTCCCATGTCGTCTTTCCCTGAATGTTGGTTCCGGCTGCTGACGTCACAACGGAGGCGCCGGAGCCGCAACAGGGAGAGATGGCGGGAGTGGCGGGAGGACGTGGTGCAACGGAGGCTTGGAGATTACACATTATACACAGGTGAGGCATTATGTATTGTTCTATTTAAATGCTCTTTTTTGTCACTATCTCTATACATCCTTTGAGAAAGGTGCGCAGACACCGAAACGGCTGTCAGGGGTAACGGAGGAATGTCTCCAGGAGTGGTAATATGCTTGTAAACGCTGCTGCTCTTCATATACAATTTGACTTGTGCATTTGAGCATTTGATGGAAACTTTTCATTGGTGGATTAAAATCAAATTTTTTGCTACTGGTTGTGCTGATCACTTCTATACACTCAGCATTGCTGTATGTGTTTATGAGGTTTTCTGTGTTATCAGATTGTGTGGATCTGGCACCCGGACTTAACCGAGTATTGTGTGCAGTTCATGAGACTTATATATATATATATATATATATATATATATATATATATTAAAGATGCAGTCTTAAGACAGATAGATATATATATATAGATATATATATATATATATATATATATATATATACAGGTTGAGTATCCCTTATCCAAAATGCTTGGGACCAGAGGTATTTTGGATATCGGATTTTTCCGTATTTTGGAATAATTGCATACCACAATGAGATATCATGGTGATGGGACCTAAATCTAAGCACAGAATGCATTTATGTTTTATATACACCTTATACACACAGCCTGAAGATAATTTTAGCCAATATTTTTTATAACTTTATGCTTTAAACAAAGTGTGTCTACATTCACACAATTCATTTATGTTTCATATACACCTTATACACACAGCCTGAAGGTCATTTAATACAATATTTTTAATAACTGTGTGTATTAAACAAAGTTTGTGTACATTGAGCCATCAGAAAACAAAAGTTTCACTTTCTCACTCACTCAAAAAAGTCTGTATTTCGGAATATTCCGTATTTCGGATATTTGGATATGGGATACTCAACCTGTATACGCAAGCAGGCCAGCTGGACGGCACTCTCAGGGAGACTGGATATAATCAACAAACAGACAGCTGAAGCTGGTATGCAGTCAACGTTTCAGAACTTTACCTCTTTTTTCAAGGTCTTGAAAAAAGAAGTAAAGTTCTGAAACGTTGACTGCATACCAGCTTCAGCTGTCTGTTTGTTGATTATATCCAGTCTCCCTGAGTGCCGTCCAGCTGGCCTGCTTGCGTATATGGTGTGTCCAGGTCGGGCACCGGAGCGTGCTGTGTCTTTCAGTCAGGTGGAGTGCCGAACATTTTTGGTCTTTATCCAAAGAGACATTAGTCTACTGGGTTCTAGAGTCAACGCTATGTCGATTTCTGCTTGACGTGTCCTGTAGAATATGCAATGGACAAGTGATGCCGACTTAAGAGGCATATGGAAGGCTGAGGATTGTGTGGAGAAGGGATCTAGGACCTGATCTCCACAGCTTTAGCTGGTAATTCTGATCTTTTGCCTTATATTCCTGCACAGCCTAGGAAAGCACGACATTATCAAATGCAGCCTTTCGATCACAAAGAAACAAGAAAGTCCGAGGTGCGTCCTTTCTTGCCAGAGGCAGGGGCAGAGGAAAGAAGCTGCACAACACAGCTAGTTCCCAGGAACAGAAGTCCTCCCCGGCCTCTACAAAATCCACTGCATGTCGCTGGGGCTCCACATGCAGAGCTAGGCCCCGTGGGGGCACGTCTTCGTAATTTCAGCCACAAGTGAGTTCACTCCCTGTTAGATCCCTGGGCAATAGGTATTGTGTCTCAGGGATACATGCTGGACTTTAAGGAGATGCCCCCTCACCGACGGCCCTGCCCGCTTCCCCCCACGAGAGGGAAATAGTGTTAACTGCAATTCACAAATTGTATCTTCAACAGGTGGTGGTCAAGGTTCCCCTCCTTCAACAAGGAGGGGGTTATTATTTGACCATGCTGTAGTCCCGAAACCGGACGGTTCGGTCAGACCCATATTGAATTTAAAATCCCTGAACATATACCTGAAAGATTTCAAGTTCAAGATGGAATCGCTAAGAGCGGTCATCGCAAGCCTGAAAGGGGGGAGATTTTATGGTGTCTCTGGACATAAAGGAGGCATACCTTCATGTCCCCATTTATCCACCTCATCAGGCGTACCTCAGATTTGCGGTACAGGATTGTCATTACCAATTTCAGACGTTGCCGTTTGGTCTCTCCACGGCCCCGAGAATCTTCACCAAGGTAATGGTGGAAATGATGGTGCTCCTGCGGAAGCAAGGTGTCACAATTATCCCGTACTTGGACGATCTCCTCATAAAAGCGGTTGCTGAACAGCGTATCACTTTCTCTGGAAGTGTAACGGCAACATGGCTGGATTCTAAATTTTCCAAAGTCGCAGTTGGGTCCTACGACTCCTCTGCTTTTCCTAGGCATGATTCTAGACACAGACCAGAAAAGGGTTTATCTCCCGATAGAGAGAGCTCAGGAGCTCATGACACTGGTCAGGAACCTATTTAAACCAAAACAGGTGTCAGTGCATCACTGCACTCGAGTCTTGGGAAGGATGGTGGCGTCATACGAGGCCATTCCCTTCGGCAGGTTCCATGCGAGGACCTTTCAATGGGGCTTACTGGACAAGTGGTCCGGATCACGTCTTCAGATGCATCGGTTAATCACCCTATCCCCCAGGGCCAGGGTGTCTCTCCTGTGGTGGCTGCAGAGTGCTCACCTTCTCGAGGGCCGCAGATTCGGCATTCAGGACTGGGTCCTGGTGACCACGGATGCAAGCCTCCGAGGGTGGGGAGCAGTCACACAGGGAAGAAATTTCCAAGGTCTGTGGTCAAGTCAGGAGACTTGCCTTCACATCAACATCCTGGAACTAAGGGCCATATACAACGCCCTACGTCAAGCGGAGACCCTGCTTCGCGACCAACCGGTTCTGATTCAGTCAGAAGTCGCCACAATTCTTCGCTGTGCGGAGACTCACGTAAGCGCACTGTCGGCAGTGTTCATCCCGGGAGTGGACAACTGGGAAGCAGACTTCCTCAGCAGGCACGACCTCCACCCGGGGGAGTGGGGACTTCATCAAGAAGTCTTCACGCAGATTGCAAGTCGGTGGGAACTGCCACAGGTGGACATGATGGCATCCCGCCTCAACAAAAAGCTACAGAGGTATTGCGCCAGGTCATGAGACCCTCAGTCGATAGTTGTGGACGCACTGGTGACACTGTGGGGTGTTCCAGTCGGTCTATGTATTTTCTCCTCTTCCTCTCATACCCATAAGAAAAAGAGGAGTGCGAACAATACTCATTGTTCCGGATTGGCCAAGAAGGACTTGGTATCCAGATCTGCAAGAAATGCTCACAGAGGACCCGTGGCCTCTTCTTCTAAGACAGGACTTGTTGCAACAAGGGCCCTGTCTGTTCCAAGACTTACCTCGGCTGCGTTTGACGGCATGGTGGTTGAACGCCGGATCCTAGCGGAAAAGGCATTCCAGATGAGGTCATTCCTACGCTGATAAAGGCTAGGAAGGACGTGACAGCTCAACATTATCACCGTATATGGCGAAAATATGTTGCTTGGTGTGAGGCCAGGAATGCCACTACGGAGGAATTCCAGCTGGGCCGTTTCCTTCACTTCCTACAGTCAGGAGTGACTTTGGGCCTAAAATTGGGTTCCATTAAGGTCCAGATTTCTGCCCTATCCTTTTTCTTTCAAAAAGAGCTGGCTTCTCTACCTGAAGTTCAGACGTTTGTGAAGGGAGTGCTGCGTATTCAGCCCCCTTTTGTGCCCTCGGTGGCACCTTGGGATCTTAACGTGGTGTTGAGTTTCCTGAAATCCCACTGGTTTGAACCACTCAAAACGGTGGAATTGAAATATCTCACGTGGAAGGTGGTCATGCTACTAGCATTGGCTTCGGCTAGGAGTGTATCAGAATTAGCGGCTTTGTCACATAAAAGCCCCTATCTGGTTTTCCATGCGGATAGAGCAGAATTGCGGACCCGTCCACAATTTCTGCCAAAAGTGGTTTCATCCTTTAATATAAACCAACCTATTGTGGTGCCTGTGGCTACTACTGACTTGGAGGATTCCGAGATACTTGATGTGGTCAGGGCTTTGAAGGTTTATGTAGCCAGAACGGCTAGGGTCAGGAAAACAGAATCTTTGTTTATCCTGTATGCTTCCAACAAGCTTGGTGCTCCTGCTTCAAAGCAAACTATGGCTCGCTGGATCTGTAATACGATTCAGCAGGCTCATTCTGCGGCTGGATTGCCGCTGCCAAAATCAGTTAAGGCCCATTCCACTAGGAAGGTGGGCTCTTCTTGGGCGGCTGCCCGAGGGGTCTCGGCATTACAGCTGTGCCGAGCGGCTACTTGGTCAGGTGCAAACACTTTTGCAAAGTTCTACAAGTTTGATACCCTGGCTGAGGAGGACCTTGTGTTTGCTCATTCGGTGCTGCAGAGTCATCCGCACTCTCCCGCCCGTTTGGGAGCTTTGGTATAATCCCCATGGTCCTTACGAAGTCCCCAGCATCCACTAGGACGTTAGAGAAAATAAGATTTTACTTACCGGTAAATCTATTTCTCGTAGTCCGTAGTGGATGCTGGGCGCCCGTCCCAAGTGCGGACTTCTTCTGCAATACTTGTATATAGTTTTTGCTGCAATAAGGGCTATGTTATTGTTGCATCAGGGTTGAACTGATGCTCTGTTGTTGTTCATACTGTTGACTGGGTAAGTTTATCACAAGTTATACGGTGTGTTTGGTGTGGCTGGTATGAGTCTTGCCCTGGATTTCCAAAATCCTTTCCTTGTACTGTCAGCTCTTCCGGGCACAGTTTCTCTAACTGAGGTCTGGAGGAGGGAGGAGCCAGAGCACACCAGAATCTAAATTCTTTCTTAAAGTGCCCATGTCTCCTGCGGAGCCCGTCTATTCCCCATGGTCCTTACGGAGTCCCCAGCATCCACTACGGACTACGAGAAATAGATTTACCGGTAAGTAAAATCTTATTTTTTTATCCAGATAGAATCTGGGTGTCTTCCTAAGGTGGTGTCTAAATTCCATCTTAACGAAGAAATTGTAGTCCCGGCCTTCCAAGGGCCCGACCCTTCTGCTGCAGATGCATCGTTGGACGTAGTCCGTGCTTTAAGGAACTACGTGGATCTCACCAGTGCCATCAGAAAAACAGACACACTTTGTTCTCTACGGATTTCACAAGAGAGGATGGCCTGCTGACAAGCAGACACTGGTGAGGTGGCTTCAAATGACGATTTCATATTCTCAAGCTGATCTCCCTGTTCCGGCTAATGTCTCTACTCACTCTGCTCCTAAGGTTGGTCTGTCATGGACAGCAAAACGTGGTGCTTCAGCAGAACAGATATGTAAGGCAGCCACGTGGTGTTCCATTAACACATTCATTAGACATTATGCCTTTGATACCTTTGCCTCTCAGCACGCTGAATTCGGGCGAAGGATTCTCTGGTCTAATCAGGAGCGTCCCCACCACTAAATTGCTTTGGGACATCCCAATGTTATCTTGTGGATAACCTGTGGACCCTGCAGGAGAAATAATCGTTATGGTAGACTTACCGTTAATAACTGTATTTCTCCTATGTCCACAGGGATCCCAACCTGATGCACCTGATTTGAGGATCCTTTTACTCACTAACCTCTTCCTTGTACGGAAGGGTGTGCATGTGTGTTCTTCTCGCCTGATTAGGGCTCTTTATGATGCTCCTGCCTTGAGCTTTGGAAAGCAACTGAATTGCCTGAGCCAGGAGGCGGGGATATAGGGACGGGCCCGTTGCATTCTGGGACGCCGAAAGCTTTGATCTTTTGGTGCCAATCCGCTGTCGCTACCTCATATCCCAGTGTTATCCTGTGGACTTAAGAGAAATAGAGTTATCAACGATAAGTCTGCCATAACTATTATCTCATATATTAAGGCCCATAAAGCTCTGGGCTACCAATGAGAGGCTACCTTGATGCGGTGGGTAAGCTCATAGCCCTGGCCAGGAATATGCTAAGTGCCTCTGGTTACTACAGGTTGAGCTAGTGTGAGATAGTGCACCTGCTACCTTTTCCCTCTGTATACATTACTAAGTCTCAAGCAGAGTAGCACCTCACTACCTAATTAAGGTGTGCAAATTAGGGCCCTTTTCCCTCCATAAAGCTCTGGGCCCAGATGGGTTTAGTTAAAAAAAAATAATAAAAATTATTTCTCTGACGTCCTAGTGGATGCTGGGAACTCCGTAAGGACCATGGGGAATAGCGGCTCCGCAGGAGACTGGGCACAAAAGTAAAAGCTTTAGGACTACCTGGTGTGCACTGGCTCCTCCCCCTATGACCCTCCTCCAAGCCTCAGTTAGATTTTTGTGCCCGGCCGAGAAGGGTGCATTATAGGAGGCTCTCCTGAGTTTCTTAGAAAAAGTTTAGTTTTAGGTTTTTTATTTTCAGTGAGACCTGCTGGCAACAGGCTCACTGCATCGAGGGACTAAGGGGAGAAGAAGCGAACCTGCCTGCTTGCAGCCAGCTTGGGCTTCTTGGCTACTGGACACCATTAGCTCCAGAGGGACCAAACACAGGCCCAGCCTCGGCGTCCGGTCCCAGAGCCGCGCCGCCGGCCCCCTTACAGAGCCAGAAGCAAGAAGAGGTCCGGAAAATCGGCGGCAGAAGACATCAGTCTTCACCAAGGTAGCGCACAGCACTGCAGCTGTGCGCCATTGCTCCTCAGGCACACTTCACACTCCGGTCACTGAGGGTGCAGGGCGCTGGGGGGAGGCGCCCTGAGCAGCAATAAAAACACCTTGGCTGGCGAAAATACATCACATATAACCCCCAGGACTATATGGATGTATTTTAACCCCTGCCAGAATCCATAAAATTGCGGGAGAAAGGCTCCGCCCCTTTTTCGCTGACTTTTCTCCTCAGCACACTGGCGCCATTTTTCCTCACAGCTCCGTTGGAGGGAAGCTCCCTGGCTCTCCCCTGCAGTTACTACACTACAGAAAGGGTTAAAAAAGAGAGGGGGGCACTAATTAGGCGCAGTATTAATAAAACAGCAGCTATTAGGGGAAAAACACTTCTATAAGGTTATCCCTGTATATATACATATATATATAT
This sequence comes from Pseudophryne corroboree, assembly GCF_028390025.1. NCBI lineage: Eukaryota > Metazoa > Chordata > Amphibia > Anura > Myobatrachidae > Pseudophryne > Pseudophryne corroboree. Next base: position 297,202,780 of record NC_086452.1, read on the forward strand.
ATATATATATATATATATATATATAGCGCTCTGGTGTGTGCTGGCATACTCTCCCTCTGTCTCCCCAAAGGGCTAGTGGGGTCCTGTCCTCTATCAGAGCATTCCCTGTGTGTGTGCTGTGTGTCGGTACGATTGTGTCGACATGTATGAGGAGGAACATGGTGTGGAGGCGGAGCAATTGCCTGTAATGGAGTTGTCACCCCCTAGGGAGTCGACACCTGAGTGGCTGAGCTTATGGAAGGAATTACGTGACAAAAATGATGACATGAGACAGCCGGCTACTCAGCTTGTGCCTGTCCAGGCGTCTCAAAAGCCATCAGGGGCTCTAAAACGCCCGTTACCTCAGATGGCAGATACAGACGCCGACACGGATACTGACTCCAGTGTCGACGATGAAGAGACGAATGTGACTTCCAGTAGGGCCACACGTTACATGATTGAGGCTATGAAAAATGTTTTACATATTTCTGATAATACAAGTACCACTGAAAAAGGGTATTATGTTTGGTGAGAAAAAAAACTGCCTGTAGTTTTTCCTGCATCTGAGGAATTAAATGAAGTGTGTGATGAAGCGTGGGTTTCCCCCGATAAAAAACTGATAATTCCTAAAAGGTTATTAGCATCATACCCCTTCCCGCCAGAGGATAGGGCACGTTGGGAAACACCCCCTAGGGGGGATAAGCGCTCACACGTTTGTCTAAACAGGTGGCACTACCGTCTCCTGATACGGCCGCCCTTAAGGAACCTGCTGACAGAAAGCAGGAGAATATCCTAAAATGTATATACACTCACACGGGTGTTATACTGCGACCAGCAATCGCCTCAGCCTGGATGTGCAGTGCTGGGGTGGCTTGGTCGGATTCCCTGACTGAAAATATTGATACCCTAGATAGGGACAGTATATTACTGACTATAGAGCATTTAAAAGATGCATTTCTATATATGCGTGATGCACAGAGGGATATTTGCCGACTGGCATCAAGAGTAAGTGCGCTGTCCATTTCTGCCAGAAGAGGGTTATGGACGAGGCAGTGGTCAGGTGATGCTGACTCCAAAAGGCATATGGAAGTATTGCCTTATAAAGGGGAGGAGTTATTTGGGGTAGGTCTATCAGACCTGGTGGCCACGGCAACTGCTGGGAAATCCACATTTTTACCCCAGGTAGCCTCTCAACATAAGAAGACGCCGTATTATCAGGCGCAGTCCCTTCGGCCCCATAAGGGCAAGCGGGCAAAAGGCTCCTCATTTCTGCCCCGTGGCAGAGGGAAAGGAAAAAGGCTGCAGCAAACAGCCAGTTCCCAGGAACAGAAGCCCTCTTCCGTTTCTGCCAAGTCCTCAGCATGACGCTGGGGCTTCACTAGCGGACTCAGGCACGGTGGGGGCCCGTCTCAAGAATTTCAGCGTGCAGTGGGTTCACTCACAGGTGGACCCCTGGATCCTTCAGGTGGTATCTCAGGGGTACAAATTGGAATTCGAGACGTCTCCCCCTCGCCGTTTCCTAAAGTCTGCTTTACCGACGTCTCCCTCCGACAGGGAGGCGGTATTGGAAGCCATTCACAAGCTGTATTCCCAGCAGGTGATAATCACGGTACCCCTCCTGCAACAGGGAAAGGGGTATTATTCCACGCTGTTTGTGGTACCGAAGCCGGACGGCTCGGTGAGACCTATTTTTAAATCTGAAATCCTTGAACACTTACATACAAAGGTTCAAATTCAAGATGGAGTCACTCAGAGCGGTGATTGCGAACCTGGAAGAAGGGGATTATATGGTGTCTTTGGACATCAATGATGCTTACCTCCATGTCCCAATTTACCCTTCTCACCAAGGGTACCTCAGGTTTGTGGTACAGAACTGTCACTATCAGTTTCAGACGCTGCCGTTTGGTTTGTCCACGGCACCCCGGGTCTTTACCAAAGTAATGGCCGAAATGATGATACTCCTTCGAAGGAAGGGAGTTTTATTTATCCCTTACTTGGACGATCTCCTGATAAGGGCAAGATCCAGGGAACAGTTGGTAGTCGGGGTAGCACTATCTCAAGTAGTGTTGCGGCAGCACGGTTGGATTCTCAGTATTCCAAAGTCGCAGCTGATCCCGACGACACGTCTTCTATTCCTAGGAATGATCCTGGACACAGTCCAGAAAAAGGTGTTTCTCCCGGAGGAGAAAGCCAGGGAGTTATCCGAACTAGTCAGAAACCTCCTAAATCCAGGCCAAGTGTCAGTGCATCTATGCACAAGGGTCCTGGGAAAAAATGGTGGCTTCCTACGAAGCAATTCCATTCGGCAGATTCCATGCAAGAACTTTCCAGTGGGACCTGCTAGACAAATGGTCCGGATCGCATCTTCAGATGCATCAGCGGATAACCCTGTCACCAAAGACAAGGGTGTCTCTCCTGTGGTGGTTGCAGAGTGCTCATCTTCTAGAGGGCCGTAGATTCGGCATTCAGGGCTGGGTCCTGGTGACCACGGATGCCAGCCTGCGAGGCTGGGGAGCAGTCACACAGGGAAGGAATTTCCAGGGCTTGTGGTCAAGCCTGGAGACATCACTTCACATAAATATCCTGGAGCTAAGGGCCATTTACAATGCTTTAAGCCTAGCAAGACCTCTGCTTCAAGGTCAGCCGGTGCTGATCCAGTCAGACAACATCACGGCAGTCGCCCATGTAAACAGACAGGGCGGCACAAGAAGCAGGAGGGCAATGGCAGAAGCTGCAAGGATTCTTCGCTGGGCGGAAAATCATGTGATAGCACTGTCAGCAGTGTTCATTCCGGGAGTGGACAACTGGGAAGCAGACTTCCTCAGAAGGAACGACCTCCACCCGGGAGAGTGGGGACTTCACCCAGAAGTCTTCCACATGATTGTGAACCGTTGGGAAAAACCAAAGGTGGACATGATGGCGTCCCGCCTCAACAAAAAACTGGACAGGTATTGCGCCAGGTCAAGGGACCCTCAGGCAATAGCTGTGGACGCTCTGGTAACACCGTGGGTGTACCAGTCAGTGTATGTGTTCCCTCCTCTGCCTCTCATACCCAAGGTACTGAGAATTATAAGATGGAGAGGAGTAAGAACTATACTCGTGGCTCCGGATTGGCCAAGAAGGACTTGGTACCCGGAACTTCAAGAGATGCTCACAGAGGACCCGTGGCCTCTACCTCTAAGAAGGGACCTGCTCCAGCAAGGACCCTGTCTGTTCCAAAACTTACCGTGGCTGCGTTTGACGGCATGGCGGTTGAACGCCGGATCCTGAATGAAAAAGGCATTCCGGATGAAGTCATCCCTACCCTGATCAAAGCCAGGAAAAATGTAACCGCAAAACATTATCACCGCATTTGGCGTAAATATGTTGCGTGGTGCGAGGCCAGGAAGGCCCCTACAGAGGAATTTCAACTGGGTCGATTCCTGCATTTCCTGCAAACAGGAGTGTCTATGGGCCTAAAATTAGGATCCATTAAGGTTCAGATTTCGACCCTGTCGATTTTCTTCCAGAAAGAACTGGCTTCAGTTCCTGAAGTTCAGACGTTTGTCAAGGGGGTGCTGCATATACAGCCTCCTTTTGTGCCTCCAGTGGCACCTTGGGATCTCAATGTAGTTTTGGGGTTCCTAAAATCACATTGGTTTGAACCGCTTAAATCTGTGGATTTGAAATATCTCACATGGAAAGTGGTCATGCTGTTGGCCTTGGCTTCGGCCAGGCGCGTGTCAAATTGGCGGCTTTATCCTGTAAAAGCCCTTACCTGATTTTTCATACGGACAGGGCAGAATTGAGGACTCGTCCTCAATTTCTCCCTAAGGTGGTTTCAGCGTTTCACCTGAACCAGCCTATTGTGGTACCTGCGGCTACTAGGGACTTGGAGGACTCCAAGTTGCTGGACGTAGTCAGGGCCCTGAAAATATATGTTTCCAGGACGGCTGGAGTCAGAAAATCTGACTCGCTGTTTATCCTGTATGCACCCAACAAGCTGGGTGCTCCTGCTTCTAAACAGACTATTGCTCGTTGGATTTGTAGTACAATTCAGCTTGCACATTCTGTGGCAGGCCTGCCACAGCCAAAATCTGTAAAAGCCCATTCCACGAGGAAGGTGGGCTCATCTTGGGCGGCTGCCCGAGGGGTCTCGGCTTTACAACTTTGCCGAGCAGCTACTTGGTCAGGGGCAAACACGTTTGCTAAATTCTACAAATTTGATACCCTGGCTGAGGAGGACCTGGAGTACTCTCATTCGGTGCTGCAGAGTCATCCGCACTCTCCCGCCCGTTTGGGAGCTTTGGTATAATCCCCATGGTCCTTACGGAGTTCCCAGCATCCACTAGGACGTCAGAAAAAATAAGAATTTACTTACCGATAATTCTATTTCTCGTAGTCCGTAGTGGATGCTGGGCGCCCATCCCAAGTGCGGATTGTCTGCAATACTTGTACATAGTTATTGTTAACTAAATCGGGTTATTGTTGTGAGCCATCTTTCCAGAGGCTCCTCTGTTATCATGCTGTTAACTGGGTTCAGATCACAGGTTGTACGGTGTGATTGGTGTGGCTGGTATGAGTCTTACCCGGGATTCATAAATCCTTCCTTATTGTGTACGCTCGTCCGGGCACAGTATCCTAACTGAGGCTTGGAGGAGGGTCATAGGGGGAGCAGCCAGTGCACACCAGGTAGTCCTAAAGCTTTACTTTTGTGCTCTGTCTCCTGCGGAGCCGCTATTCCCCATGGTCCTTACGGAGTTCCCAGCATCCACTACGGACTACGAGAAATAGAATTATCGGTAAGTAAATTCTTATTTTTTTTACTCAGTTTTCTTTATTGAAGCATGACATATATTTATAACATCAAAGGAATACTTTCAATGTGCATGCAGCATAACACACACCAGAAGCAATTATCATCTGATGTACAGTATATAATAAAATTAAAGTAACAGCTTGTTCCACAATGGTTTCATCCATGGAAGATGACTAATTGAATGTTGCGAAACTGTATCCAAGTCCTTCCATTTTCATTTTAAGAAAAATTATTTTACCACAACGTAAATCACCAATGAGCTAATTATCAATGAGGAAAATCGTGGGGTCTTATTCATATTCATGTGTGTCATACCATAGCGCGTTCCTAAAACACTTCCAAATCTGGTCCTTGAGTGAGCGGGGGGGGCGGGTACCTACAGATGTGTCCCGCCATGCCTTGTGATTTTTCTTAATTGGTTTCTTTAATATGTTACTTTATACATATTCTATTATGGCAAACAAATTTCTGCAGCGGGGTACACTTGGATTCCACAGGGAATAACAGCGGGGTGCAGAGTTGGATCTTGATGCACCAACAGGGTAAAGCTTTGACTGTTCCCAGGATGCACTGCACCGCCTCCTCTTTAGCCCCGCCTCCAGGCACTGGAGCTCAGTTTGTAAGTTTGTGCCTGCAGTGCAAGTCACTAACGCAGCCTGAAAAGATCTTTTCTAGAAGACTTCAAGGGCTGCAGCACAAGCACTAGTTGCAGTGTATGTTATGTTGACATTCTGTGCTGCGGCTCCATCACCTCCCTCAGTGGCGCTGTATACTCCCGCAGCCTGGTTCTCGGGTACTTACAGCGGAAGCACTCCGGTCATCAGGCACACATCACCACTGCTGCTCTCTTGGATCACGTGGCCGCACTTCAGGGAGGAGGTAAGAGGGTGCCCCAGGTGGGACCCGCCGGTAAATCTCGATCCGGTCACGGACCCAGGTGACGGACACTGTGGCCGTGCAGGGACCCCACTATATCCAAGTAAATCATCTGATAGCCTGAGAGTGCAAGGTAATAAAATGTTAACCCTAAAATCAAAATACTATGATGATAATAATTCTACAATAGGGTTAAAGTAAATGAAATATTGAACTACAAATATTAATTAGATAAACAAAGAATTTCTCTAACGTCCTAAGTGGATGCTGGGGACTCCGTAAGGACCATGGGGATTAGCGGCTCCGCAGGAGACTGGGCACAACTATAAAGAAAGCTTTTAGACTACTGGTGTGCACTGGCTCCTCCCTCTAAGACCCTCCTCCAGACTTCAGTTAGATTCTTGTGCCCGGCTGAGCTGGATGCACACTAGGGGCTCTCCTGAGCACCTAGAAAGAAAGTATATTTAGGTTTTCTCTATCGTCCTAAGTGGATGCTGGGGTTCCTGAAAGGACCATGGGGAACAGCGGCTCCGCAGGAGACAGGGCACAAAAAAGTAAAGCTTTTACCAGATCAGGTGGTGTGCACTGGCTCCTCCCCCTATGACCCTCCTCCAGACTCCAGTTAGATTTTGTGCCCGAACGAGAAGGGTGCAATCTAGGTGGCTCTCCTAAAGAGCTGCTTAGAGAAAGTTTAGCTTAGGTTTTTTACTTTACAGTGAGTCCTGCTGGCAACAGGATCACTGCAACGAGGGACTTAGGGGAGAAGTAGTGAACTCACCTGCGTGCAGAGTGGATTTGCTGCTTGGCTACTGGACACTAGCTCCAGAGGGACGATCACAGGTACAGCCTGGATGGTCACCGGAGCCGCGCCGCCGGCCCCCTTGCAGACGCTGAAGAGAGAAGAGGTCCAAAATCGGCGGCTGAAGACTCCTCAGTCTTCTTAAGGTAGCGCACAGCACTGCAGCTGTGCGCCATTTTCCTCTCAGCACACTTCACACAACAGTCACTGAGGGTGCAGAGCGCTGGGGGGGGCGCTCTGAGAGGCAAATAAAAACCTTATTAGAGGCAAAAAATACCTCACATATAGCCCACAGAGGCTATATGGAGATATTTAACCCCTGCCTAACTTCAAAAATAGCGGGAGACGAGCCCGCCGAAAAAGGGGCGGGGCCTATCTCCTCAGCACACAGCGCCATTTTCTCTCACAGAAAAGCTGGAGAGAAGGCTCCCAGGCTCTCCCCTGCATAAAACAGAGAGGGGGGGCACTGATTTTGGCGATATTGTATATATATAAAAGATGCTATAAGGGAGAAACACTTATATAAGGTTGTCCCTATATAATTATAGCGTTTTTGGTGTGTGCTGGCAGACTCTCCCTCTGTCTCCCCAAAGGGCTAGTGGGTCCTGTCCTCTGTCAGAGCATTCCCGGTGTGTGTGCTGTGTGTCGGTACGTGTGTGTCGACATGTATGAGGACGATGTTGGTGAGGAGGCGGAGAAATTGCCTGTAATGGTGATGTCACTCTCTAGGGAGTCGACACCGGAATGGATGGCTTATTTAGAGAATTACGTGAGAATGTCAACACGCTGCAAGGTCGGTTGACGACATGAGACGGCCGACAATCTATTAGGACCGGTCCAGGCGTCTCAGAAACACCGTCAGGGGTTTTTAAAAACGCCCATTTACCTCAGTCGGTCGACACAGACACGGACACTGAATACAGTGTCGACGGTGAATAAACAAACGTATTTCTCATTAGGGCCACACGTTAAGGGCAATGAAGGAGGTGTTACGTGTTTCTGATACTACAAGTACCACAAGAAAGGGTATTATGTGGGAGTGAAAAAACTACCTGTAGTTTTTCCTGAATCAGATAAAATAAAATGAAGTGTGTGATGATGCGTAGGGTTACCCCGATAGCAAATATTGGCGTTATACCCTTTCCCGCCAGAAATTAGGGTACGTTGGGAAACACCCCTTAGGGTGATAAGGCGCTCACACGCTTATCAAGTGGCGTTACCGTCTCCAGATACGGCCGCCCTCAAGGAGCCAGCTGATAGGAAGCTGGAAAAATATCCTAAAAAGTATATACACACATACGGTGGTTATACTGCGACCAGCGATCGCCATCAGCCTGGAGATGCAGTGCTGGGTTGGCTTGGTCGGATTCCCTGACTGAAAATATTTTATTCATGTAGAGCATTTAATAGGATGCATTCTATATATATATGTATGTGAGATGCACAGAGGGATATTTGCTCTCTGGCATCAAGATAAGTGCGTTGTCCATATCTCCCAGAAGATGTCAGGGACACGACAGTGGTCAGGTGATACAGATCCCATACGGCAGATGGAAGTATTGCTGTATAAAGGGAAGGAGTTATTTGGGGGTCGGTCCATCGGACCTGGGGACCACAGCAACAGCTGGGAAATCCAACCTTTTTTACCCCAAGTTACATCTCAGCTAAAAAAGACACCGTCTTTTCAGCCTCAATCTTTCCTTTCCCATGAGGGCATGCAGGCAAAAGGCCAGTCATATCTGCCCAGACATAGAGGTAAGGGAAGTAGACTGCAGCAGGCAGCCCTTTCCCAGGAAAAGAAGCCCTCCACCGCGTCTGCCAAGTCCTCAGCATGACGCTGGGGCCGTGCAAGCGGACTCAAGGTGGGGGGGTAGTCTCAAGAGTCTCAGGGCGCAGTGGGATCACTCGCAAGTTGACCCCTAGATCGTACGAGTATTATCCCAGGGGTAAAGATTGGAGAGTCGAGACATCTTCTCCTCGCAGGTTCCTGAAGTCTGCTTTACCAACGGCTCCCTCCGACAGGGAGGCAGCATTGGAAACAATTCACAAGCTGTATATCCAGCAGCTGATAATCAAAGTACCCCTCCTACGACAAGGAAAAGGGTATTATTTGTCCACACTATATTGTGGTACTGAAGCCAGACGGCTTGGTGACACATAGTCTAAATCTAAAATGTTTTGAACACTTACATAAAAGGTTCAAATCGAGATAAAGTCACTCAGAGCAGTGATAGCGAACCGGAAAAAAGGGGACTATATGGTGTCCCTGGACATCAAGGATTACCTCCATGTCCAAATTTTGTCCTTCTCATCAAGGGTACCTCTGGTTCGTGGTACAGAACTGTCAATATCAGTTTCAGACGATGCCGTTTGAATTATCCACGGCACCCCGGGCCTTTTTACCAAGGTAATGGCCGAAAAGATGTTTCTTCAAAGAAAAAAGGCATCTAAATTATCCCTTACTTGCACGACCTGAAAAGGGCAAGTTCCAGAGAACAGTTGGAGGTCGGAAGAGCACTATCTAAAGTAGTTCTTCGACGGCACGACTGGATTCTAAATATTCCAAGAATCGCAGCTGTTTTCCGACGATACGTCTGCTGTTCCTATGGATGATTCTGGACACGGTTCAGAAAAAGGTTTTTCTTCCCGAGGAAAAAGCCAAGGAGTTATCCGACCTGTCAGGAACCTCCTAAAACCAGGAAAGGTGTCTGTACATCAATGCACAAGAGTCCTGGGAAAAATGGTGGCTTTTTACGAAGCAATTCCATTCGGCAGATTCCATGCAAGAATTTTCCAAAGGGATCTGTTGGACAAATGGTCAGGGTCGCATCCTCAGATGCACCTGCGAATAACCCTGTCGCCAAGGACAAGGGTATATCTTCTGTGGTGGTTGCAAAAGGCTCATCTATTGGAGGGCCGCAGATTCGGCATACAGGATTTGATCCTGGTGACCACGGACGCCAGCCTGAGAGGTTGGGGAGCAGTCACACAAGGAAGAAACTTCCAGGGGGTATGGACGAACCTGGAAAAGTCTCTTCACATAAACATTCTGGTACTAAGAGCAATCTAAAATGCTCTAAGCCAGGCGGAACCACTCCTGCAAGGAAAACCGGTGTTGATTCAGTCGGACAACATCACGGCGGTCGCCCATGTAAACAGACAGGGCGGCACAAGAAGCAGGAGTGCAATGGCAGAAGCTGCCAAGATTCTTCGCTGGGCGGAGAATCACGTAATAGCACTGTCAGCAGTGTTCTTCCCGGGCGTGGACAACTGGGAAGCAGACTTCCTCAGCAGACACGATATTCACCCGGGAGAGTGGGGTCTTCATCCAGAAGTCTTCCACATGCTAATAAACTGTTGGGAAAGACCAATGGTAGACATGATGGCGTCTCGCCTCAACAAGAAACTGGACAAGTATTGCGCCAGGTCAAGAGATCCACAGGCAATAGCTGTGGACGCACTGGTAACACCTTGGGTGTACAAATCAGTATATGTGTTTCCTCCTCTGCCTCTCATACCAAAGGTATTGAAGATTATACGGTGAAGAGGAGTAAGAACAATACTAGTGGCTCCGGATTGGCCAAGAAGGACTTGGTACCCGGAACTTCAAGAGTTGGTCACGGACGACCCGTGCCCTCTACTTCTGAGAAGGGACCTGCTACAACAGGGTCCCTGTCTCTTTCAAGACTTACCGCGGCTGCGTTTGACGGCATGGCGGTTGAACGCCAGATCCTAAAAGGGAAAGGCATTCCAGAAGAAGTCTTTCCTACCTTGATTAAGGCAAGGAAAGAAGTCACCGCGAAACATTATCACCGCATTTGGCGAAAATATGTCGCGTGGTGCGAGGATCGGAGTGTTCCGACGGAGGAATTTCAACTGGGTCGTTTCCTACATTTCCTACAATCAGGATTGTCTATGGGTCTCAAATTGAGATCTATTAAGGTTCAAATTTCGGCCCTGTCAATATTCTTCCAAAAAGAATTGGCCTCAGTTCCTGAGGTACAGACTTTTGTTAAAGGAGTACTGCATATACAGCCTCCTGTGGTGCCTCCGGTGGCACCGTGGGATCTAAATGTAGTTTTAGATTTCCTCAAATCCCATTGGTTTGAACCATTGAAAAAGGTGGATTTTAAATATCTCACATGGAAAGTGACTATGTTACTGGCCCTGGCTTCCGCCAGGAGAGTATCTGAATTGGCGGCTTTATCTTATAAAAGCCCTTATCTAATCTTCCATTCGGATAGGGCAGAACTGAGGACTCGTCCGCATTTTCTCCCTAAGGTGGTATCAGCGTTTCACCTGAACCAACCTATTGTGGTGCCTGCGGCCACTGGCGACTTGGAGGACTCCAAGTTGTTGGACGTTGTCAGAGCCTTAAAAATATACATTTCAAGGACGGCTGAAGTCAGAAAATCTGACTCGCTGTTGATACTATATGCACCCAACAAGTTGGGTGCCCCTGCTTCTAAGCAGACGATTGCTCGTTGGATTTGTAACACAATTCAACTTGCTCATTCTGTGGCAGGCCTGCCACAGCCTAAATCTGTTAAGGCCCATTCCACAAGGAAGGTGGGCTCATCTTGGGCGGCTGCCCGAGGGGTCTCGGCATTACAATTCTGCCGAGCAGCTACGTGGTCGGGGGAAAACTCGTTTGTAAAATTCTACAAATTTGATACCCTGGCAAAAGAGGACTTGGAATTCTCTCATTCGGTGCTGCAGAGTCATCCGCACTCTCCCGCCCGTTTGGGAGCTTTGGTATAATCCCCATGGTCCTTTCAGGAACCCCAGCATCCACTTAGGACGATAGAGAAAATAAGAATTTACTTACCGATAATTCTATTTCTCGGAGTCCGTAGTGGATGCTGGGCGCCCATCCCAAGTGCGGATTATCTGCAATACTGTACATAGTTATTGTTAACAAATTCGGGTTATATTGTTAAGGAGCCATCTTTAAGAGGCTCTTTCTGTTATCATACTGTTAACTGGGTTTAGATCACAAGTTGTACGGTGTGATTGGTGTGGCTGGTATGAGTCTTACCCGGGATTCAAATTGCCTCCCTTATTGTGTACGCTCGTCCGGGCACAGTACCTAACTGGAGTCTGGAGGAGGGTCATAGGGGGAGGAGCCAGTGCACACCACCTGATCTGGTAAAAGCTTTACTTTTTTGTGCCCTGTCTCCTGCGGAGCCGCTGTTCCCCATGGTCCTTTCAGGAACCCCAGCATCCACTACGGACTCCGAGAAATAGAATTATCGGTAAGTAAATTCTTATTTTTTATTTAACAGTGAGATCTGCTGGCAACAGACTCACTGCAGCGAGGGACTAAGGGGAGAAGAAGCGAACCTACCTAACAGGTGGTAGTTTGGGCTTCTTAGGCTACTGGACACCATAAGCTCCAGAGGGATCGACCGCAGGACCCGACCTTGGTGTTCGTTCCCGGAGCCGCGCCGCCGTCCCCCTTACAGAGCCAGAAGCAACGAAGAGGTCCGGAAAATCGGCGGCAGAAGACTTCGGTCTTCACCAAGGTAGCGCACAGCACTGCAGCTGTGCGCCATTGCTCCTCATGTACACCTCACACTCCGGTCACTGATGGGTGCAGGGCGCTGGGGGGGGGGGGGGGCGCCCTGAGGGCAATATATGACACCTTGGCTGGCAAATATACATCATATATAGTCCTAGAGGCTATATAGATGTAAAATTACCCCTGCCAGTATTCCAGAAAAAGCGGGAGAAAGTCAGCCGAAAAGGGGGCGGGCCTTCTCCCTCAGCACACTGGCGCCATTTTTCCCTCACAGTTCCGCTGGAAGGAAGCTCCCTGGCTCTCCCCTGCAGTCTGAACACTACAGAAGGGTAAAAAAGAGAGGGGGGGCACTAAATTTAGGCGCAGTATAGATAATATATATATATATATATATATATGATATATATAAAAAAGCAGCTATAAGGGAAAACACTCATTGATAGTGGGATCCCTGTGTTATATAGCGCTCTGGTGTGTGCTGGCATACTCTCTGTCTCCCCAAAGGGCTTTGTGGGGTCCTGTCCTCTGTCAGAGCATTCCCTGTGTGTTTGCGGTGTGTCGGTACGGTTGTGTCGACATGTTTGATGAGGAGGCTTATGTGGAAGCGGAGCAAATGCCTGTAAACGTGATGTCACCCCCTGCGGGGTCGACACCTGAGTGGATGGTGCTGTGGAAGGACTTACGCGACAGTGTCGACTCCTTGCATAAAAGGTTTGACGACATACCTATTGTGGGACAGCCGGCTTCTCAGCCTGTGCCTGCCCAGGCGTCTCAAAAGCCATCAGGGGTTCTAAAACGCCCGCTACCTCAGATGGCTGACACAGATGTCGACACGGATACTGACTCCAGTGTCGACGACGATGAGACTAATGTAACTTCCAGTAGGGCCACACGTTACATGATTGAGGCAATGAAAAATGTGTTGCACATTTCTGATGTTACCCCCGGTACCACAAAAAAGGGTATAATGTTTGGAGAGAAAAAACTACCAGTAGCTTTTCCTCCATCTGAAGAGTTAAATGAAGTGTGTGAAGAAGCGTGGGCTTCCCCTGATAAAAAGCTGGTAATTTCTAAGAGGTTACTAATGGCGTACCCTTTCCCGCCAGAGGAGGATAGGTCACGCTGGGAAACATCCCCTAGGGTGGATAAAGCGCTCACACGCTTGTCAAAGAAGGTGGCACTACCGTCTCCGGATACGGCCGCCCTGAAGGAATCTGCTGATAGAAAGCAGGAGGCTATCCTGAAATCTATATATACACACACAGGTGTTATACTGAGACCGGCTATTGCTTCAGCCTGGATGTGCAGTGCTGCTGCTGCGTGGTCAGATTCCCTGTCAGAAAATATAGATACCCTAGACAGGGACACTATATTGCTAAACGTAGAGCATATTAAAGACGCACTTTTATACATGAGTGATGCACAGAGGGATATTTGCCGGCTGGCATCCAAAATTAGTGCAATGTCCATTTCTGCCAGGAGATGGTTATGGACTCTGCAGTGGACAGGAGATGCAGATTCCAAACGACACATGGAAGTTCTGCCTTATAAGGGTGAGGAGTTGTTCGGGGATGGTCTCTCGGACCTCGTTTCCACAGCAACAGCTGGGAAGTCTACATTTTTACCCCATGTTCCCTCACAACCAAAGAAAGCACCGTATTATCAGGTACAGTCCTTTCGGCCCAATAGGGGCAAGCAGGTTAAAGGCGCGTCCTTTCTGCCCAGAGGCAGAGGTAGGGGAAAGAAGCTGCAGCATACAGCCAGTTCCCAGGAGCAAAAGTCCTCCCCCGCTTCCTCTTAAGTCCACAGCATGACGCTGGGGCTTCACAGGCGGAGCCAGGTACGGTGGGGGCCCGTCTCAAAAACTTCAGCAATCAGTGGGCTCGCTCACGGGTGGATCCCTGGATCCTTCAAGTAGTATCTCAGGGGTACAAGCTGGAATTCGAGGCGTCTCCCCCCCGCCGTTTCCTCAAATCTGCCTTGCCAACCACTCCCTCAGGCAGGGAGGCAGTGTTACAGGCAATTCACAAGCTGTATTCACAACAAGTGATAGTAAAGGTGCCCCTACTTCAACAAGGAAGGGGTTACTATTCCACAATGTTTGTGGTACCGAAACCGGACAGTTCGGTGAGACCCATTTTAAATTTGAAATCCTTGAACACGTATATAAAAAAATTCAAGTTCAAGATGGAATCGCTCAGGGCGGTTATTGCGAGCCTGAACGAGGGGGATTACATGGTATCACTGGACATCAAGGATGCTTATCTACATGTCCCCATTTACCATCCTCACCAGGAGTACCTCAGATTTGTGGTACAAGATTGTCATTACCAATTCCAGACGTTGCCGTTCGGTCTATCCACGGCTCCGAGGGTCTTTACCAAGGTAATGGCCGAAATGATGATACTCCTTCGAAAGAAGGGAGTTTTAATTATCCCGTACTTGGACGATCTCCTGAAAAAGGCGAGGTCCAGAGAGCAGTTGTTGGTAGGGGTAGCACTATCTCGGGAAGTGCTACAACAGCACGGCTGGATTCTAAACATTCCAAAGTCACAGCTGGTCCCTACGACGCGTCTGCTGTTCCTAGGGATGGTTCTGGACACAGAACAGAGAAAAGTGTTTCTCCTGGAGGAGAAGGCCAAGGAGCTGTCATCTCTAGTCAGAGGCCTCCTAAAGCCAAAACAGGTGTCGGTGCATCACTGCACGCGGATCCTGGGAAAAATGGTAGCTTCCTACGAAGCGATTCCATTCGGCAGGTTTCATGCAAGAACCTTTCAGTGGGACCTGTTGGACAAGTGGTCCGGATCGCATCTTCAGATGCATCGTCTGATAACCCTGTCTCCGAGGACAAGGGTGTCTCTGCTGTGGTGGTTGCAGAGTGCTCATCTTCAAGAGGGCCGCAGATTCGGCATACAGGACTGGGTCCTGGTGACCACGGATGCCAGCCTTCGAGGCTGGGGAGCAGTCACACAGGGAAGAAACTTCCAAGGACTATGGTCAAGTCAGGAGACTTCCCTGCACATAAATGTTCTGGAACTGAGGGCCATTTACAATGCCCTAAGTCAGGCAAAACCCCTGCTTCAAAACCAGCCGGTACTGATCCAGTCAGACAACATCACGGCGGTCGCCCATGTAAATCGACAGGGCGGCACGAGAAGCAGGACGGCAATGGCAGAAGCCACAAGGATTCTCCGATGGGCGGAAAATCACGTGTTAGCACTGTCAGCAGTGTTCATTCCGGGAGTGGACAACTGGGAAGCAGACTTCCTCAGCAGGCACGACCTCCACCCGGGAGAGTGGGGACTTCATCCAGAAGTCTTTCAAATGATTGTAAACCAGTGGAAAAAGCCACAGGTGGACATGATGGCGTCCCGCCTAAACAAAAAGCTAGAAAAATATTGCGCCAGGTCGAGAGACCCGCAGGCGATAGCTGTGGACGCTCTAGTAACACCGTGGGTGTACCGATCGGTTTATGTGTTCCCTCCTCTTCCTCTCATACCAAAGGTACTGAAGATAATAAGGAGAAGAGGAGTAAGAACTATACTCATTGTTCCGGATTGGCCAAGAAGAGCTTGGTACCCGGAACTTCAAGAAATGATGTCAGAGGACCCATGGCCTCTACCGCTGAGACAAGACCTGCTGCAACAGGGGCCCTGTCTGTTCCAAGACTTACCGCAGCTGCGTTTGACGGCATGGCGGTTGAACACCGGATCCTGAAGGAAAAGGGCATTCCGGAGGAAGTCATTCCTACGCTGATTAAAGCTAGGAAAGAAGTAACCGCAAACCATTATCACCGCATATGGCGAAAATATGTTGCGTGGTGTGAGGCCAGGAAGGCCCCAACGGAAGAATTTCAGCTGGGCCGTTTCCTGCACTTCCTACAGTCAGGGGTGACTATGGGCCTTAAATTGGGTTCCATTAAGGTCCAGATTTCGGCTCTATCGATTTTCTTCCAGAGAGAACTGGGTTCACTACCTGAAGTTCAGACTTTTGTTAAGGGAGTGCGGCATATTCAGCCCCCTTTTGTGCCTCCAGTGGCACCTTGGGATCTCAATGTGGTGTTGGATTTCCTAAAGTCACATTGGTTTGAGCCACTGAAAACCGTGGATTTGAAATATCTCACGTGGAAAGTGGTCATGTTGTTGGCCTTGGCTTCGGCCAGGCGTGTATCAGAATTGGCGGCTTTGTCATGTAAAAGCCCTTATCTGATTTTCCATATGGATAGGGCAGAATTGAGGACTCGTCCCCAGTTTCTCCCCAAAGTGGTATCAGCTTTTCATCTGAACCAACCTATCGTGGTGCCTGCGGCTACAAATGACTTGTAGGCTTCCAAGTTGTTGGATGTAGTCAGGGCCCTAAAAATCTATGTTTCCAGGACAGCTGGAGTCAGAAAGACTGACTCGCTCTTTATCCTGTATGCGCCCAACAAGTTGGGTGCACCTGCTTCAAAGCAGACTATTGCTCGCTGGATCTGTAGTACGATTCAGCTTGCACATTCTGCGGCTGGACTGCCGCATCCTAAATCAGTAAAAGCCCATTCCACGAGGAAGGTGGGCTCTTCTTGGGCGGCTGCCCGAGGGGTCTCGGCTCTTCAACTTTGCCGAGCAGCTACTTGGTCGGGGTCAAACACGTTTGCTAAATTCTACAAGTTTGACACCCTGGCTGAGGAGGACCTTGAGTTTGCTCATTCGGTGCTGCAGAGTCATCCGCACTCTCCCGTCCGTTTGGGAGCTTGGTATAATCCCCATGGTCCTTACGGAGTCCCCAGCATCCACTTAGGACGTTAGAGAAAATAAGAATTTACTCACCGGTAATTCTATTTCTCATAGTCCGTAGTGGATGCTGGGCGCCCATCCCAAGTGCGGATTGTCTGCAATACTTGTATATAGTTATTGCTTAACTAAAGGGTTATTGTTGAGCCATCTGTTGAGAGGCTCAGTTGTTATCATACTGTTAACTGGGTATTGTATCACGAGTTATACGGTGTGATTGGTGTGGCTGGTATGAATCTTACCCGGGATTCAAAATCCTTCCTTATTGTGTCAGCTCTTCCGGGCACAGTATCCTAACTGAAGTCTGGAGGGGAGGGTCTTAGTGGGAGGAGCCAGTGCACACCAGTAGTCTAAAAGCTTTCTTTATAGTTGTGCCCAGTCTCCTGCGGAGCCGCTAATCCCCATGGTCCTTACGGAGTCCCCAGCATCCACTACGGACTATGAGAAATAGAATTACCGGTGAGTAAATTCTTATTTTTTTAAACAAGCTGTGTGAAAATTTATTTAGAAATTATCAATTCTAATAGGCTATTAATTCAAAAAATTATTAATCTAGGCGACTCATTACATTAGTAGACCCTTATGATTTCTAGGACATGAACTATTACAAGGCGAGGTTTGTACCTAAAAGGATAGTTAGGAGGTATTGTAACATAACGCCATCTTTTACACCAGTCTACTGTTCAAGACTGCAGTAATAGTGCAGATGTAAAAAGAAAATTTATCAATAAAATAATTGGTACTTCAGATGATTATTGCAAACTCGCAAGTGACCATTAATTGTGAGTTTGCAATAATCATCTGAAGTACCAATTATTTTATTGATAAATTTTCTTTTTTACACAATTCTTATGAATATTATTACAAGAGACAGTTCATTCATTATCTGATCTCTTGTATTTGTTGTTATGTCAGCCATATAGTTGTTGCGAGTTGGTGGACATAACTTTGTATCAATTTACATCTGCACTATTACTGCAGTCTAGACTGGTGTAAAAGATGGCGTTATGTTACAATACCTCCTAACTATCCTTTTAGGTACAAACCTCGCCTTGTAATAGTTCATGTCCTAGAAATCATAAGGGTCTACTAATGTAATGAGTCGCCTAGATTAATAATTTTTTGAATTAATAGCCTATTAGAATTGATAATTTCTAAATAAATATTCACACAGCTTGTTTAAAAATTCTTTATTTATCCAATTAATATTTGTAGTTCAATATTTCATTTACTTTAACCCTATTGTAGTTATTATCATCATAGTATTTTGATTTTAGGGTTAACATTTTATTACCTTGCACTCTCAGGCTATCAGATGATTTACTTGGCCTAGCTATAGAGATTTATTTTAAAAGATTGAATAAAAGTTATGTTTTAATATGGTAATAATACTGTATTGATATTTCAAAAGAGTGCGCCACACACTAAGCCTTTCTTTTAGTGATAAACCCACTAGTGGTTTTCACTAACAACGTTTAGAAAAACACTGTAATATAGCTTAGTGGCACACCTCCAACCTAGCTCCAATTTGACCAGGGCCCTTTTTCCCTTAGCCCTTACTATAGTTCATCCATTGGTTGGTTATTTACAATTATTTCTGTGAATTTTTGCAAAAGTACCTGTGCATTATTCTTTAGACGTTTTGTCTTTCCTTCAAAATACCCCACTATATCCACCAGGGCAGGGAGCACAGGTCGGATTTACAAAAATCTGTTTGTTATAGGCTCCTAAGTACCTGGTGGTGAAGTCCAGCAGAGGGGGATAAGGCTCTGACCTGTAGCCCCTCCCCCAGCTCCAGGTGCCATCTACAGCAGGTGTTCCCGCCTTGGAGCTGCATTTCTCTCTTTCTCTCTCCCTGTAAGCGTTTGGGCGCCTTTTTACATAGCTGTGCTGATCGTGGGACTGCTGGGCACGGTCTCCTCTGTAAAGCTGCCTGCCTCATCAGCGCTGTGCATTTACAGGACACTTAAGTATTCTACATGTCGTTTAGACAGCGTTCGTTAAGAACAAGTGCACTACTATATGAATAGTTAGTGTTCCACAGGATATACTGTTTTGTATTTTTCACTGTTTGTTTTAGTCACCTCACACTGCTTAAATCCTCTGTTTGTGCTTTACATTTGCTGTGACATAATACAAGTTTCTCTGACGTCCTAGTGGATGCTGGGGACTCCGTAAGGACCATGGGGAATAGACGGCTCCGCGGGAGACTGGGCACATCTAAAGAAAGATTTAGGTCTATCTGGTGTGCACTGGCTCCTCCCCCTATGACCCTCCTCCAAGCCTCAGTTAGATTTCTGTGCCCGGCCGAGCTGGATGCACACTAGGGGCTCTCCTGAGCTCCTAGAAAGAAAGTATATTTTAGGTTTTTTATTTTACAGTGAGACCTGCTGGCAACAGGCTCACTGCAGCGAGGGACTAAGGGGAGAAGAAGCGAACCTACCTAAGTGGTGGTAGCTTGGGCTTCTTAGGCTACTGGACACCATTAGCTCCAGGGGGATCGCACACAGGACCCGACCTCGTCGTCCGTTCCCGGAGCCGCGCCGCCGTCCCCCTTACAGAGCCAGAAGCAAGAAGGTCCGGAAAATCGGCGGCTGAAGACTTCTGTCTACTCCAAGGTAGCGCACAGCACTGCAGCTGTGCGCCATTGCTCCTCATGCACACCACACACTTCGGTCACTGATGGGGCGCTGGTCACCCCCTGAGGGGTTGACACCTGTGTGGATGGACTTATGGAAGGAATTACGTGACAGTGTCAGCTCCTTACATAAAAGGTTTGACGACATAGGACAGCCGGCTACTCAGCTTGTGACTGTTCCAGCGTCTCAAATGTCATCAGGGGCTTTAAAACGCCCGCTACCTCAGATGGCAGACACAGATGTCGACACGGATACCGACTCCAGTGTCGACGACGATGAGACTAGTGTACCCTCCAATAGGTCCACCCGTTACATGATTGAGGCAATGAAAAATGTATTACACATTTCTGGTAGTACCCCAGGTACCACAAAAAAGGGTATTATGTTCGGTGAGAAAAAACTACCAGTAGTTTTTCCTGCATCTGAGGAATTAAATGAGGTGTGTGAGGAAGCCTGGACTTCCCCCGATAAGAAATTGATAATTTCTAAACGGTTATTGGCAGCGTACCCTTTCCCGCCAGAGGATAGGTCACGTTGGGAAACGTCCCCTAGGGTAGATAAAGCGCTTACACGTTTATCAAAACAGGTGGCACTACCGTCTCCGGATACGGCCGCCCTAAAGGATCCTGCTGATAGAAAGCAGGAGGCTACCCTAAAAGCTATATATACACACACGGGCATTATATTGCGACCAGCGATTGCATCAGCATGGATGTGCAGTGCTGCTGCTGCGTGGTCAGATTCCCTGTCGGATAATATTGATACCCTGGATAGGGACACTATTTTGCTGACAGTAGAGAGGCGCATCCTTTCTGCCGAGAGGCAAAGGTAGAGGGAAAAAGCTGCAGCATACAGCCAGTTCCCAAGAGCAAAAGTCCTCCCCCGCGTCCGGTAAGTCCACAGCATGACGCTGGGGCTTCACAGGCGGATCCGGGTACGGTGGGGGCCCGTCTCAGAAATTTCAGCACACAGTGGGCTCTCTCACAGGTGGATCCCTGGGCCCTTCAAGTAGTATCTCAGGGGTACAGGCTGGAATTCGAGACGTCCCCCCCCCCCCCCCCCCCGCCGTTTTCTAAAATCTGCCTTACCAGCAACTCCCTCTGCCAGGGAGGCAGTGTTGGTGGCTATCCAAAAACTGTATTCACAGCAAGTGATTGTCAAGGTACCCCTCCTTCAGCAAGGGAAGGGTTACTATTCCACAATGTTTGTGGTACCGAAGCCGGACGGTTCGGTGAGACCCATCTTAAATTTAAAATCCTTGAACACTTATATCAAAAGGTTCAAGTTCAAGATGGAATCGCTCAGGGCGGTTATTGCGAGCCTGGACGAGGGGGATTACATGGTCTCCCTGGACATCAAGGATGCGTATCTGCATGTCCCCATTTACCCTCCTCACCAGGAGTACCTCAGATTTGTGGTACAGGACTGTCACTATCAGTTCCAGACGCTGCCGATTGGGTTATCCACGGCACCGAGGGTCTTTACCAAGGTAATGGCTGAAAGGATGATACTCCTTCCCAAGAAGGGAGTTTTAATTATCCCGTACTTGGACGATCTCCTGATAAAGGCGAGGTCCAAGGAACAGTTGGTAGTGGGGGTAGCACTTTCTCGGGAAGTGCTACAACAGCACGGCTGGATTCTCAATATTCCAAAGTCACAGCTGGTCCCGACGACACGTCTTCTGTTCCTGGGAATGATTCTGGACACATACCAGAAAAGTGTTTCTTCCAGTGGAAAAAGCCGAGGAGTTGTCATCTCTAGTCAGAGACCTCCTAAAACCGGGACAGGTGTCGGTACATCAATGCACACGAGTCCTGGGAAAAATGGTAGCTTCGTACGAAGCGATTCCATTCGGAAGGTTCCACGCAAGGACTTTCCAGTGGGACCTGTTGGACAAATGGTCCAGGTCCCATCTCCAGATGCAACAGCGGATAACCCTGTCGGCAAGGACCAGGGTGTCGCTGCTGTGGTGGCTGCAGAGGGCTCATCTACTAGAGGGCCGCAGATTCGGAATACAGGACTGGGTCCTGGTGACCACGGATGCCAGCCTTCGGGGCTGGGGCGCAGTCACACAGGGAAGAAATTTCCAAGGACTGTGGTCAAATCAGGAGATTTCGCTTCACATAAATATTCTAGAGCTAAGGGCCATTTACAATGCCCTAAGCCAAGCAAGGCCCCTGCTTCAGAACCAGCCGGTACTGATCCAATCAGACAACATCACGGCGGTCGCCCATGTAAACAGACAGGGCGGCACAAGAAGCAGGAGGGCAATGGCAGAAGCCACAAGGATTCTCCGATGGGCGGAAAATCATGTGTTAGCACTGACAGCAGTGTTCATTCCGGGAGTGGACAACTGGGAAGCAGACTTCCTCAGCAGGCACGACCTCCACCCGGGAGAATGGGGACTTCATCCAGAAGTCTTCCAAATGCTGGTAAACCGGTGGGAAAGACCACAGGTGGACATGATGGCGTCCCGCCTCAACAAAAAGCTAAAAAGATATTGCGCCAGGTCAAGGGACCCTCAGGCGATCACTGTGGACGCTCTAGTAACACCGTGGGTGTACCAGTCGGTTTATGTGTTTCCTCCTCTGCCTCTCATTCCCAAGGTACTGAGAATAATACGAAGGCGAGGAGTGAAAACTATACTCGTGGTTCCGGATTGGCCAAGAAGAGCTTGGTACCCGGAACTTCAAGAGATGCTTTCAGAGGACCCTTGGCCTCTGCCGCTCAGACAGGACCTGCTGCAGCAGGGGCCCTGTCTGTTCCAAGACTTACCGCGGCTACGTTTGACGGCATGGCGGTTGAACACCGGATCCTGAAGGAAAAGGGCATTCCGGAGGAAGTCATCCCTACCCTGATCAAAGCCAGGAAGGATGTCACCGCAAAACATTATCACCGCATTTGGCGGAAATATGTTGCTTGGTGTGAGGCCAGGAAGGCCCCAACGGAGGAATTTCAACTAGGTCGATTCCTGCATTTCCTGCAAGCAGGGGTGACGTTGGGCCTCAAATTGGGGTCCACTAAGGTCCAGATTTAGGCCCTGTCGATTTTCTTCCAGAAAGAACTGGCTTCACTGCCTGAAGTTCAGACTTTTGTCAAAGGAGTTCTGCGTATTCAGCCTCCTTTTGTGCCCCCAGTGGCACCTTGGGATCTCAATGTGGTTTTGGAGTTCCTGAAATCACATTGGTTTGAACCACTTAAGACTGTGGATTTGAAATATCTCACGTGGAAAGTGGTCATGCTGTTGGCTCTGGCTTCGGCCAGGCGTGTGTCAGAATTGGCGGCTTTGTCCTATAAAAGCCCTTATCTGATTTTCCATATGGATAGGGCAGAGTTGAGGACTCGTCCTCAGTTTCTCCCGAAGGTGGTATCAGCGTTTCACTTGAACCAGCCTATTGTGGTGCCTGCGGCTACTAGGAACTTGGAGGATTCCAAGTTACTGGACGTAGCCAGGGCCCTGAAAATTTATGTTTCCAGGACGGCTGGAGTCCGGAAGACTTGACTCGCTGTTTATCCTGTATGCACCCAACAAACTGGGTGCTCCTGCTTCTAAGCAGACTATCGCGCGCTGGATTTGTAGCACTATTCAGCTGGCGCATTCTGCGGTGGGACTACCGCAGCCTAAATCTGTAAAAGCCCATTCCACAAGGAAGGTGGGCTCATCTTGGGCGGCTGCCCGAGGGGTCTCGGCTTTACAACTTTGCCGAGCTGCTACTTGGTCAGGGGCAAACACGTTTGCAAAATTCTACAAATTTGATACCCTGGCTGAGGAGGACCTGGAGTTCTCTCATTCGGTGTTGCAGAGTCGTCCGCACTCTCCCGCCCGTTTGGGAGCTTTGGTATAATCCCCATGGTCCTTACGGAGTCCCCAGCATCCACTAGGACGTCAGAGAAAATAAGAATTTACTCACCGGTAATTCTATTTCTCGTAGTCCGTAGTGGATGCTGGGCGCCCATCCCAAGTGCGGATTGTCTGCGATACTTGTAAATAGTTATTATTACACAAAACGGGTTGTTCTTGCGAGCCATCTGTTCAGAGGCTCCGTTGTTATCATACTGTTAACCGGGGTTCCTATCACGAGTTATACGGTGTGATTGGTGTGGCTGGTATGAGTCTTACCCGGGATTCAAAATCTTTCCTTATTGTGTCAGCTCTTCCGGGCACAGTGTCCTAACTGAGGCTTGGAGGAGGGTCATAGGGGGAGGAGCCAGTGCACACCAGATAGACCTAAATCTTTCTTTAGATGTGCCCAGTCTCCTGCGGAGCCGTCTATTCCCCATGGTCCTTACGGAGTCCCCAGCATCCACTACGGACTACGAGAAATAGAATTACCGGTGAGTAAATTCTTATTTTTTTTTGCAGGTATTGTTTTTGTCTGGCTATATTGTACTGTTGTGCCCTAAGGCTACATTCCCAATAATGTCTGCTACACAGAGCGGGAAATACGCAGACACTCCTGCATCATACAGTGCCGGTGCCATGGATTTGACTGAGGAAAAGGTTTCAGCTGAGGATTCAAGTACTGGGTGCCCTGCACCTTCCAGTCAGTCTGCAGCACCTGTGGGTGGTATTCATGTGACCGACGGTCGGGAGACCGACGGTCACATGACCTCCTCCAGCATCCCGACCCCCACTATCCCGATGGTCGGCATGCCGACCAACAGGGACTATTTCCACTCGTGGGTGTCCACGACAGCCATAGAGTGGGAATAGAACCCGTGAAGACCGTAGGTCGCCACCGAGCCCGCAAGGGGCTTGCTGCACTCGCCTCTCCCTGCCGGGATACCGGCGTCGGTGTGCTGCCGGGATCCCGGCGTCGGTAAGCTGACCGGCGGTCAGGAGACCGCCGGTCAGCCATACTACACCCGCACCTGTAGCTAATCAAGTCCCACCTTGGGCTGCTTTTTCAAATATGCTGACTATGCTTGTAACACGACTTACTCTGGGTCCTACTCTGCCGTTACAGCCACATATTGTCACTGTAGTTAATCTGCCATGGGTGGATACGCTGTCAACCCAATTACAACAATTAAGTCAGTCCTTGGTTAAACACAAACTTAACCCTTGCCCTACTGGGACCACTAAGCGGGCCATTTCTTCCTCACAATCCACTAATATTTTGGATGATTCCTCCGATGAGGATGGGGATTATTCTGATCCTTCTGATATGGATACAGTTGTTTCTGATGAGGAATCTACAACTCAGGTTGATGTTCCTGAACTAGTGGAGGCTATCAAGCTGATTCTCCAGATTGATGATGAGATTGATGGTGGACTCTCATGTTGCCCCTCTAGTGGTGACTTCTACTCTGCCTTCCACTGTCACTTCACTGAAGGAACCGACGATTAAGCGTGTGGAGGGATGCCTGAAGTCTATCTGCACACTTACCGGTGCTGTACATAGACCCACTATGGCAACCTCTTGGGCTGCAAAAGCTATTGAAGCATGGGTTCAGGCAGTTGAGGATGAGCTACCTCTAAATTTTTCTGACACTGCCAGACAATATCTGTCGGATATTACCACAGCCTCTCACTATATTCAGGAGGCGGCCTCTGATGCTGGTGCAATGGTGGCCAAGGCG
The DNA here is from genome assembly GCF_028390025.1 of Pseudophryne corroboree. Classification (NCBI taxonomy): domain Eukaryota; kingdom Metazoa; phylum Chordata; class Amphibia; order Anura; family Myobatrachidae; genus Pseudophryne; species Pseudophryne corroboree. The sequence continues at coordinate 297,227,747 of NC_086452.1, forward strand.
TCTACTAAGTCTATCCTGGCTCACCGGATTTTGTGGTTAAGGTCCTGGAAAGTGAACCTGTACTCCCTTTTTAAGGGGGATATACTATATGGGGAGGATCCGAACAAGAACGTGACTGACTTGGCACAGCCAAGACTGCATGTCTCCCAAGTACCAATCCTTCTGCTCCGAAGGCTAAGAGTACCACTTTTCGTTTCTTTCGACCTCCAGGTAAAGCAAAGGGTCAGGAGTATCCGAGACAAGCTCGTACTTCCAAAATCACCAAGCCCAAGTCTAAGCAATCTTGGGCCGCTCATCAGCCTGCTTCCAAACAGGACAAGCCTGCAGCATGACGGGGCGGTCCTCCACCTGGGGGACCCCAGGGTGGGAGGCCGACTTCTGAAGTTTACCCATGCCTGGTTAAGGACAACTTCGGACGCCTGGGTGCGGGAAGTTGTCTCTCACAGGTACGCGATCTCTTTCAAGAGACACCCCCCTCAATGGTTCTGCTCAACGGTTTTCCCTTTGGATCTGCTGAAAGCACAAACTTTACACTTGGTTGTACAATCTCTCCTAGATACCGGAGTGATTGTGCCGGAACCTCTGTCTGAAAGAGGCAGGGGTTACTATTCAACCCTGTTTCTAGTCCCGAAACCAAATGGGTCCTCCCGGCCTATACTCAACCTCAAATCTTTGAACAAATTTGTGAGGGTATCCAAATTCTGTATGGAAACTCTGCGCTCTGTTGTACTGGCTATGGAGCCCAAGGACTCTATGGTATCCCTGGTCATACAGGATGCTTACCTGCATACCTATTGCCATGTCGCATCAGCAATATCTGCGGTCTGCTATTGGCAACCTACATTATCAATTCCAAGCCTTGCGTTTCGGACTGACCACGGCTCCTCGGATCTTCACCAAGGTCATGGCAGTCATGACTGCTCTTCTCCGCCCTCAGGGTGTCAGGATCATGCCGTATCTGGACGACTTGCTGATCCTGGCAAAGTCCCCAGAGGTTCTCCTCCGTCATCTAGATCTGACGGTCCAATTCCTTCAAGCCCACGGGTGGTTCATCCAACTGGAAAAAAGCCCCAAATGTTGCAATTTACTAGATGACGTACCTGGGCCCAAAACCTCTGTACTAGTGGACACTACCATGAACAATGCATTAATTCAGCCCTTTAATAGCCGCACTTGGGGCAAGGATGGTCTTCTGTCATCCCCATAAGGTGTCTGCGATTTAGGTGACAAATACAGTGTGTCCTATGAAATATGTTCAGAAATAATTCTACATGGGACACTGCAGTGATTAGCTTGATGGATGTCACAAGTGTTGGTAATAGCTTTTTTTTTTTTTTGTGGTCTAAGATGGGAAGTGATCTCTCTTGTGCCAACCCAGTAACTGTATATTATATTGTAAAGGAGTATGTATGTAATGTACATGTCTACACTTTTATTAGGGCTATATCAACTGATTCATTGGCACTCACACCACACCTTCAATCTACTAAAGCAGCCATGGTGATCTCTTCTAAGGATACTTCATACTGAGTGGTCTATTCATGAAGCAGTGAAAAGAGTGGAGAAGTGAGCCAGAGGAGAAGTTGCCCATGGCAACCAATCAGCTGCTCTGTACAATTTTATAGTATGTAAATTATAAATGTTACTTCAATGCTGATTGGATGCCATGAGCAACTTCTCCACTGGCTTACTTCTCCACACTTTTCACTGATTCATGAATAGACACCTTAGCCTTGATACTCACAAGGCCTTTGATATGGAATACGGGTCTCATTTATACGAAATACTAGAGCATAGATCATTTGGCCAAGATTTTATCGGGTTGACTAGATATTTTTTTTTTAATAGACTGCTGGGAGGTGAATGGCTGTGTATAGGGGCACCCAGTATGGCTTTATAACTTATCCTTAGATCCCATACTATCCAGGGTAGTTATGTGGGATTGAGGGAAATTAAAATCATAGCATTTGCTGATGACCTATTGCTTTGTCTGTTCCCACTCTCTCCTTGCAACATTTAATGTCCCTATTTCAGGATTTTGGTGAAATATCTGAACTCCAAATTAATACGGTAAAATCCGTATTTTTATATTTGAAACAAGGTGTGGCCGGCTGCCTTCCTGCCCTCCACTGGCTGCGTCCTGCGTTCACAGAATGGGTTTGGGTCACACAGAACCTGGCCAATTAGGGGATTCCATCTTACAGTCAGTAACTGCCTGTGACTGACTCAACCACTGCGCATTGGGTGGGTACAATGCTGCAACAACCAGGCTCCTTATTCCTGTGGCACCTGGATCCACGCTTGTACTCAGGCTCCTACCGTCAGCACCTGACAGTTTGCTGCTGTGAGTGCGTCAACGCGCTTTTTGCCACACCTGTTTGGCGTTGGCTGCCACCCACTGGTCACTGATCAGGACTCTGCATGGTAATGTGGCGGATGGCAGAACTTGGAAACGCTAGGCTCGTACCCTGGACAGCCGGAGAACGGGACTGCTATTGGGCATTCTTGGGTGTCGCAAAATAGAAGGCAATCATTGTCTTGAGACAAGGATGTTTATTGCTCAAAGTAAGCCCTGAAAATGTCCCTCCCTGTTGCCAGGGGGAACAGCATACAATAAGATATTCACAGCAGAATGAAGTAAGATGGTATACACACTGAGGCTCACAGGCCCCTCTCTTTGTATTTTGGTTCTACACACCATACCACAGGGGTAAGCCCGCCCTGTTATCTTTTCCATCCAATCAAACAATGTATAAATAAATATTTGAAAAGTTGATAACTGCATACATCAATTTCCTTCTTCCTCTAAAACAAAAGTTCTGTGTTATTTAAACTGCATCCTAAATAGTGCAGCACACGACATCCTTAAATCAGATTTGTTTTTACACAAATCAACTGGGAAGACACCCTAGTTAGCATTCGTAAAAACCCAATTTGATTTTGCATCCTCATTTGATCACAAAGATTCAAAGAGCCAGATTCAAATGTTCTTCCCCGATCGCGCCTCCCAGCAGTATTCTAATGTTACGGTCGACGGGCACGAGAAGTTAACTTCAGCTTGCTACCCCCGGTGGTAGCGAGCTGAAATGCGTGCGAATAGACTCATTTGGGCATCCAAACTGGTCTTTTCACGGTCACGCCTATTACTTTGTCGGGTTCAGGTGCTTTGTGCGCCTAAACCCGTCTGTAATTGGCGCGATCAGTGCGATAACGGGGGGCATTTGAATATAACCCCTCTATCCCCCGTCACCTTAGACAGGAGATAGGGGGTGTGGTAAGATTTGAATTCCCCCAAATGTATCTATATAGTTTATACAGCAGAGTCTGTGTTTGACAAACAAAAGGTACAAGAAAACAACTTGAAAATATACAAATTGTTTCCCCTTGCCATTTATGTATTTGTAGTGAATATACAGGAAATCATTGAAAACTGGTTTTACCAAAAGCACAGACACACAAAAGACTACCTGGGGGCCATTTCACAGGAACTGCAGAACCCAAGCACATTACCTGCTGTGTACTGACCAACTTTAAAAGATCTGGTCACTCTAGGTTACTTAGTACACTGTGACGTACTGTAGGAAGTCATATGCTATCAACTGTTCCCAAAAGTCATCACCTAAGAGCATTTTTACCTTTTCAAATACATTTAAACACCTTTTAGATATAAATACATTATAAAATGTGCAGTCCATAATTCTCCCAGTGATATAACTTATTAAGACACAATTTTAAACATGCCGCGCCCGGCGCCTTTAGTACATTTGAATTAGGCGCCTAGTGCATATTGTTCCTTTTTAAATGATAGCACTGCAACATGGGATTAACCCATTCAGGGCTGCTGCTGTCATTAACCATGTGGCTGAAGAGGGTCTCCAGCAACACCAGGTTTCACCCATCCCTATTGGCATGCTAGTATGCCGTTTACTTTGGCTAAAGGGAGTTTTACATACCTAGGTGTACAGATAACCAAAAACCCCTCCTCCTTATTTCCAAAGATCTGGATGGGCGGTGTCATCTCCAGCTCTCCTACCTTTGTCATACTCATTTGAAACCATAAATGGCATAAAATAGGCCTGATACGATTGCAACAATCCAAAAACAATGGAGGGATTAATTTCTCCAACCTCACATATTCTAATCTTGCCGCCATTTTAATTTGTGGGATTGGTTGAAAGTCCTGTATTTACAATTGATACGACATTTTAAGACTTTTTTTTTGCCCAAATGTAGCTTAATTTTCTTCCTCCACTTACATGACTCTGAAATACCTCAAGGGCTAAGATAATTCACTTCTTTGGAATACCCATAGACTATGGCACATATTACACTATAAAGCTTGTTTAAATGCACATTAGTACGGAATCCAGAATTCCAACATGGATGTATTCCAAGCTTTTTCTATTTAGTCGACCGGGTATAGACTCGATAAGTGGTTGGTTGGTTGATAGAGTCCTTCGGAGACGCCTCACATTCCATCAGGTGGCTGTTATCGGGCTCAGACTATTCAACACTTATCTGACCAAGATTGGTCTTTCTTTAGATTCGCCGTTATCGTTACCAGCACTGGCAACTAAGGCAATCTCTTATCATGTACACTTTCTTACGTGATGTTTTAGACTATAACACAATACAGACCAGCTTTCCTCAGTGGTTGTAATGTTCCCCTAATTTAGCAGTGAACATTCTTCTTAAAAACCTATTTGACTCTTGTTGCCTAATTCCTGCTAGATCATACCAAGAATTGTTTTTGAATATCGATCGTAGAGCATGTATTAGTCCACATTGGGGCTTGTTAATGGGATCATCTCCCTCTCAAAGATGTCCTTGTCAGGAAGAGATGAAGTTACATTGACCGTTGTCTGGAACCTGGCGGCCAGGATTCAGACACTGGAATACAACCAGCTGGCAATGCCGACATCCAGAATCCCAGCGCTCAGGGTTTATTCCCACTCGTGGGTGTCCACGACACCCATAGAGTGGGAATAGAACCTGTGGTGAGTGCACAGAGCCCGCGGTGTGGCGAGCGCAGCAAGCCCGCAAGTGGACTCTCTGCGCTTGGGATGCTGTTGTTGGTATACTGACAGCTGGCATCCCGGATGCTGGGAAATCATACTGAACCAAGCAGGAAGACAACTGATCTTTATCATTGTTTGTGGCCATCCCCTGTGGTTATAGCCGTCTGTCTTTTTAAGGTTTGAAAATTTGCTCTGGATCACCTGGTTAATTTCTTACCTTTTTTTAAATCAGCCTTGGCCATATTGTGAATATTACTAAGGGGCCAAAGACTATCTGGAGGTTGTAAAAAAAACAAAAAAACAACTTTTACTAGCACTGAATGCAGCTGCAAAAATAACAATACTACATGTATGGATACAGCCGGGGAGCCCCCTCTTTCTCTTTTTAATGAAAAAATGGTTTTACTTATTCAGGGAGGCTTCTTTTCCTAAGGAGTCCAGAGTTGTCAAGTTCTTTGCAGCTTGGAAGAGTTACATATCTACACTTTCCAAGCAAACGTGAATATTGCGCACTCAATATTTTTCTTCCTCTTTGTGGTACATAAAGAAATTAGCAGATAATTACCCCCCTATTCCCTAAAGAGATATTCTCTTATTTTACGCAGCACCAATTTTCTTGCGTAATAAAACTTTTTTGTTTTCTATATGAATACCATTTATACTGTATGATGTTCTATTACTATCTTTGTAAAACCTTTGTCTTTTTATGCATTGTATACTTGACTGTACACTCCTTGAGTATTAACTGGCTCATTTGCTGTAGCATCTATACCACTTCCATATACACTAAAGTTTGGTTCTCATTCCTGACAGAGAGAGACTTTATAATCATCTAGTCTGGCGATGTATTTGTGCTTTTTTAATGAGGCAGGTCTTCATTTGTGTCACAATTGTGTATAATGATGCCATCATTGATCCTTCCACATTAGGCTCATTGAGGTACAGATGGTATAGAGAGTTGGTCTGAATTAAGCCTGTGTCTCCATAGTGAGGGTTTAACAATTGGTTATTTCTCTAGCATTCATAAGGGATATTGGGGAGACTTAGTACGATGGGTATAGACGGGGTCCAAAGGACTTCACTGGGTGTGCTGGCTCCTCCCCTCTATGCCCCCTCCCACAGGCATTTTAGAAAAAAGTGCCCTCAGGAGAGGAAGCACATCTCTGCAGCTCCAGTTTTCTTCAGTTTATTTTAAATCTTTGTTATTTTTGGTATGCTGTTTGGGCATACATGCACGTTGGGGGAGGGAGTGTACAGTCACCTTGCGAGGTGTCAGAGCTGCTTCCCCACTGTAGGACCACCGTCTTGAGAAGTTGGTTGTTCAGCAGGGCACTGCGCCTTAGCTGTCGCAATCGCAGCACGCCGCACATCCCTAACATTAGCCTGAAGCTGATGACCGTGGTGAGTACAAACCGGAGTCCCCACTAGGGGGGTTCCCCCGGTTCAAAGTGCGGCTAACATGCATGGGATGCATACGGGACCTTCCTGCGGGGGAACTGCTATAGCCCCCTGTGTAAGCTGGCTAGCGATGGCTCAAACTAGCACTTGTGTGAAGTTTTTAAGCACTTTGGGGGACATTGCCAGTATAAAAAAGTCTGTAGCTCTGGCGGAGCTACCTCAGAGCGGGACCAGTGGCATTTTGCTTAATGCAGCAGCAAGCACACACAGCTCCTCCTGACACTCAAGACACGCTGGAAAACTGGTGCAGGGTGTAGCAAAGGGGGAGAGCCGCTATTAGGGGCCATTCCGAGTTGATCGTAGCTGTGCTAAATTTAGCACAGCTACGATCATTCACACTGACATGCGGGGGACGCCCAGCTCAGCGGCGATGCCTTTGCACTTCAAAGAGTAGCTCCCGACCAGCGCAGCTTTAGCGTGCTGCCCAGGAGCTACTCGTCGCTCCCCGGCCCGCAGCGGCTGTGTGTGACGTCACCCTGGTACAGGGTGTAGCAAAGGGGGAGAGACGCTGTGTGTGACATCACGCAGCTGCCGCGGGCCCCCCTCAACGGCCCAGCCCCCTCCCACCCAGCGACCGCCTCTGCCTCAGAGGCGATCGCTAGGCAACGACAGCTGCCATGCGCAGTTCCGACCCGATCGCTGCGAGAAACTGCAGCGAGCGATCGGGTCAGAATGACCCCCCTTGTACACAATCTGTGTCCTATAAAGGACAGTAATCATAGGTTTTCAATGTGATATAAGAAGCTGACTGCCTCACTGGGGCTGTATAGCTGGGGTGTGCTGTTTTCCTCTCTCTCTATCTCCTTCTCACACACAGTAAGGACAGGCTTGCTGAGTATTACTGTTTGTTTGTTTGTATGTATGTGTGTATGTGTTTGTAACTGTGATTTACTGTGAACATGGGTAAACACAAACTCTGCAGTGTATGCCACACCAGATTCTCTCTCCCTTATCAACTGATTCTGTATCATGTGAACAATGCAGTCAATATTCACAACTTAATGAGGGGGCTGGTGGAGAGAGTCAAGAGCCTTCCTGGCTAGGTGCCATTAAAACAATGATGTCTGATATGTCATCACAACTCACTGCTAATGCTCAAAAAACTCAGCTACTACAACAGGCTGTTGCAGACCTGGCTGCCAGGGCTGCTGATACACAACCCCCCATCTCTAACTCAGGGCCACAAAAGCGTGGTTTACCTGCCTTGCTCTCGGACTCAGATGAAGAAATACAGGAGGATGGGGAGGACTTGGACCCAGTTAGTGGGGATTCCACTTCTGCTTGGGTTATTGAACCCCTCATTCTGGATATGTGGGATGTGTTAAAACTCCCTCTAGAGGTCGCTGCATCACAGCAGTAGTTTTTCTTTACACAAAACAAGCCTAATGTCACTTTACCTGATTCTGCAGAGTTAGATGACCTATTTTAAGTTAGCCTGGAAAAATCCAGACAAAAAATTCCAAGTGTCAAAAAGATGTTTGCACACTTTCCCATTTGCTCCTGAAGGTAGGAAATTCTGGGAATAACCCCCAGGGGGGTTGATGTATCAGTCTCTCGACTGTCTAAAAAGGCGGTGCTGCCTGCCCCGGGCTCCTTTACCATAAAGGACCCTGGGGACCGTAAAATAGAAACTGCATTAAAGTCTATCTACACAGCAGCAGGTATCCTGATAAAAGCGATATCCAGGGAGCTTCTACTGCTTTATATAGACCACACCATTCAGCTTCTGTCACACCATGGGTGGATCCTCCAATTTTACAGAAGTCCCACCTGGATCCAACTCCGAGGCTCCTGTTCCTGGGAATGTTGCTGGATACTGTGAACCTAAACGTGTTCCTCCCAGAAGACAAGGCGAGAACACTTCAGGAGATGGTCAGCATGGTTCTCCGACCTGCTCGAATATCCATCTATCTCTGCATAAGATTGTTGGGAAAAACGGTAGCCTCATACGAGGCGATCCAATATGGGAGGTCCCATGCCAGAACATTTCAGTTGGATCTCCTGAGCAAGTGGTCCGGATCCTAAATTCAGATGCACCGAATGATACGGCTGTCACCTCAGGCCAGGATTTCCCTGCTGTGGTGGCTGCAATCTCCTGGAAGGCCAGAGTTTCGGGATTCAGGATTGGATCCTCCTCATGACAGATGTGAGTCTGAGAGGATGGGGAGCTGTCACCCAAGGGGTAGGTGGTCAGCCCACGAAGCCCTACTTCCGATCAACATTCTGGAACTTTGGGCGATATACAATGCTCTGCTTCAGACCTCTCCTCTACTCAGATTTCATGCGATCCAGGTACAGTCGGACAACGCCACAGCAGTGGCGTACATCAATCGGCAAGGAGGGACAAACAGCAGGGCCTGCATGCGAGAGGTGTCAAAGATACTCCTGTGGGTGGAAGGAAATGCAGAAGCAATGTCCGCAATCTTCATTCTGGGAGTAGACAACTGGGAAGCGGACTTCCTGAGTAGTCATGATCTCCACCAGGGAGAGTGGGGGCTCCACCATCGGGTGTTTCAGCAGATCATCGACCCGGTGGGGCTGCCCACAAACAGACATGATGGCTTCTCAATTAAACAAGAAGCTTCGTTGGTATTGCTCCCGAACCAAGGATCCTCAGGCGAGGGCAGTGGATGCACCGACGTCACCTTGGCCTTACCGGCTGGTTTAGCTGTTTCCTCCGATTCCATTGCTCCCAAGGGTGCTAAAGCGAATCAGACATCAAGGAGTCCAGGCAATTCTGATTGCCCCGGATTGGCCTTGGAGGGTGTGGTATGCGGATCTTCTGGACATGTCCGTCGAAGACCCTTGGCCTCTACCACTAAGAAAAGATCTTCGACAAGGACCGTTTGTCTACCCGGACTTACAGCGACTTCGTTTGACGGCATGGAGGTTGAGCAGAACATCCTAGCTCACAAGGGCCTTTCCAAGAAGGTAATTTCTATCATGGTTCAGGCCAGGAAACCTGTGACGTCAAAACACTATCATCATCTCTGGAGAAGATATGCCTCTTGGTGTGAGTACCGCACGTACCCGCCTGCGGAGTTCAGCTTGGGACATTTCCTGCATGCTGGTGTGGACAAGGGCTTACGTCTGGGTTCCATTAAGGTCTAGATTTCAGTGCTCTCCATTTTCTTCCAGAAGAAATTGGCACTGTTGCCAGAAGTTGACCTTTTTGCAAGGGGTACTTCACATAGAACCTCCTTTTCTCTAACGTCATAGAGGATGCTGGGGACTCCGTAAGGACCATGGGGAATAGACGGGCTCCGCAGGAGATAGGGCACTTTAAGAAAGCTTTGGATTCTGGGTGTGCACTGGCTCCTCCCTCTATGTCCCTCCTCCAGACCTCAGTTTTACACTGTGCCCAGAGGATGAAGGGCGCACTGCAGGGAGCTCTCTTGAGTTCTTTGCTACAGAAAGCATTTTTGTTTGGATTTTTACTTTTTCACAGGGAGCACTGCTGGCAACAGGCTCCCTGCATCGAGGGACTGAGGAGAGAGGGGCAGACCTACTTAACTGACAGGATCTGCTTCCTCGGCTACTGGACACCATTAGCTTCAGAGGGGGTGAACACAGGTTCGTCCTGGGCGTCCACCCCCGGAGCCACGCTGCCGTTCTCCTCACAGAGCCAGAAGAACAGAAGCAAGAAGACGTCTCAGGCGGCAGAAGCCTTCAGCTTCACAGAGGTAACGCACAGCACTGCAGCTGTGCGTCATTGCTCCACATCACCTCACACACTCCGGTCACTGTATGGGTGCAGGGCGCAGGGGAGGGGCGCCCTGGGCAGCAATAACACCTCTTAGATGGCAAATAGGTATATACATGTACAGCTGGGCACTGTACATGTATATAATTGAGCCCCCGCCATTTTACACGATTTTGAGCGGGACAGAAGCCCGCCGCCGAGGGGGCGGGGCTTCTCCCTCAGCACTCACCAGCGCCATTTCTCTCTCCACAGAACGCTGAGAGGAAGCTCCCCCGGACTCTCCCCTGCTTACACACGGTGAAGGGAGTTTAAAAAGATAGTGGGGGGGGGCACATAATTGACGGAATAAAGTATAATACAGCGCTGCTGGGGAAAAGCATTCTGTGTTGGTCTCCAGGTTGTTGCGCTGGGGTGTGTGCTGGCATACTCTCTCTCTGTCTCTCCAAAGGGCTTTTCAGGTGATACTGTCTTCAGAAAAAGTTTCCCTGGGTGTGTGCAGTGTGTCGGTACGTGTGTGTCGACATGTTTGATGAGGAAGGCTCGCTTAATGTGGAGGGGGAGTGCTTGAATGTCAGGTCGGCAACGCCGACACCGGACTGGGTTGATATGCTGAATGTCTTGAATGCAAATCTCCTGCATAAAAAATTAGACAAGGCTGAAGCTAGGGATCAGTCAGGTAGCCAGTCCGTGCCTGTCCCTGTGGTGCCAGGACCTTCAGGGTCTCAAAAGCGCCCCATATCCCAGATCGCTGACACAGATACTGACTCTAGTGTCGACTATGAGGACGCAAATTTCCAGCTGAAGGTGGCAAAAGGTATTCGGTACCTGAGTATTGCCATAAAAGAGGTTTTGCATATCACGGAGGAACCCCCTGTCCCTGACACGAGGGTTCACATGTATAAAGGGAAAAAGCCTGAGGTCACGTTTCTGTCCTCATTTGAGCTAAGCGAATTATGCGAAAAGGCTTGGGAATCTCCGGATAGGAGACTCCATGTTCCCAAAAGGATTCTCATGGCGTATCCTTTTCCACAGAAGGATCGGATACGATGGGAATCTGCGCCTAAAGTAGACAAGGCGCTGACACGCTTATCCAAGAAGGTGGCACTGCCTTCTCCGGATACTGCTTCCCTCAAGGATCCTGCTGATCGCAAGCAGGAAATTACCATGAAGCACATTTACACACATTCAGGAACTATAGTTAGGCCGGCCATGGCGTCGGCCTGGGTTTGTAGTGCTGTCGTGGCATGGGCAGACTCCTTATCTACGGAGATGGACACCTTAGATAGGGATACCATTCTAATGACCATGGAGCATATCAGAGATGCTGCCTTGTATATGAGGGATGCTCAGAGAGACATTTGTTTTCTAAGCTCTAGAATAAACGCAATGTCTATTTCTGCTAGGCGGCTCTTGTGGACCCGACAGTGGACGGGAGACGCCGACTCAAAGCGGCATATGGAGTCATTGCCTTACAAGGGGGAGGAGTTGTTTGGAGAAGGCCTCTCGGACCTAGTCTCTACTGCTACGGCCGGTAAATCGAATTTTTTACCTTATGTTCCCCCGCAGCATTCTAAGAAGGTACCACATTATCAAATGCAGTCCTTTCGTTCGAATAAAAACAAGAAGGTACGAGGATCGTCCTTCGTTGCCAGAGGTAAAGGCAAGGGAAAAAAGCTGCACTCAGCTAGTTCCCAGGAGCAGAAGTCCTCCCCTACTTCCGCAAAGTCCACAGCATGACGCTGGGACTTTCCGGGGGTGGTCAGATCAAGTGGGGGCACGTCTTCGTCTTTTCAGCCTCGTCTGGGTTCAATCACAGGTGGATCCCTGGGCAATAGAGATTGTTTCCCAGGGATACAGACTGGAATTCGAAGACATGCCCCCTCGCCGGTTTTTCAAATCGGCTCTGCCGGCTTCCCCGTCAGAGAAGGGATGCTAGTGTTAGCGGCAATTCACAAATTGTACATTCAACAGGTGATGATCAAGGTTCCTCATCTCCAGCAAGGAGAGGGTTATTATTCATCCCTGTTTGTGGTACCGAAACCGAACGGTTTGGTCAGACCCATTCTAAATCTAAAATCCCTGAACCTGTACTTGAAGAGGTTCAAGTTCAAAATGGAATCGCTCAGAATGGTCATCGCCAGCCTGGAAGGAGGGGATTGGATGGTGTCCCTGGACATAAAGGATGCGTACCTTCATGTTCCGATTTTCCCCCCTCACCAGGCGTTTCTGAGATTTGCAGAACAGGATTGTCACTACCAATTTCAGACGTTGCCGTTTGGTCTTTCCACGGCCCCGAGAATTTTCACCAAGGTAATGGCGGAAATGATGGTGCTCCTGCGCAAGCAGGGAGTCACAATTATCCCATACTTGGGCGATCTTCTTATAAAGGCGAGATCTCGGGAGAAGTTGCTGGACAGCATGTCTCTGTCCGTGAAGACGTTGCAGATGCACGGCTGGATTCTCAATTTACCGAAATCCCAGCTAGTACCTGCAACGCGTCTGACCTTTTTGGGCCTGATTCTAGACACAGACCAAAAAGTTTTTCTTCCGGTGGAGAAGGCTCAGGAGCTCATAGCCCTGGTCAGGAACCTTTTAAAGCCAAAAAAGGTTCGGTGCATCATTGCACAAAGGTTCTGGGGAAGATGGTGGCTTCATACGAAGCCATCCCCTTCGGCAAGTTCCATGCGAGGACTTTCCAATGGGACCTATTGGACAAATGGTCCGGGTCCCATCTACATATGCAGAAACGGATCACCCTGTCTCCCAGGGCCAGGGTATCTCTCCTGTGGTGGCTGCACAGTGCTCACCTCCTAGAGGGTCGCAGGTTCGGCATTCAGGACTGGATCCTGGTGACCACGGACGCGAGCCTCCGAGGTTGGGGGGCTGTCGCACTGGGAAGAAATTTCCAAGGTCTCTGGTCAAGCCTAGAGACTTGTCTCCACATCAATGTCCTGGAGTTAAGGGCCATTTACAACGCCCTACGCCAGGCGGAGGAGTGGCTTCAGAACAAACCGGTTCTGATTCAGTCGGACAATATCACGGCAGTGGCTCATGTAAACCGCCAAGGCGGCACAAGGAGCAGAGTGGCCATGGCAGAGGCGACCAGGATTCTGCGCTGGGCGGAAGGCCATGTAATCAGCAGTGTTCATCCCGGGGGTGGACAACTGGGAGGTGGATTTCCTAAGCAGGCACGACCTGCATCCGGGAGAGTGGGGACTTCATCAAGAAGTCTTCACACAGATCGTGGATGGGGACTGCCTCAAATAGACATGATGGCGTCCCGTCTCAACAAAAAGCTAAAGAGGTATTGCGCCAGGTCAAGAGACCCTCAGGCGGTGGCGGTAGACGCTCTGGTGACACCATGGGTGTTCAGATCGGTCTATGTGTTTCCTCCTCTGCCTCTCATACCCAAGGTGTTGAGATTAATAAGACTAAGAAGGGTCAGAACAATTCTCATTGTTCCAGATTGGCCAAGGAGGACTTGGTATCTGGATCTGCAAGAGTTGCTCACAGAAGATCCGTGGCCTCTTCCTCTAAGGCAGGACCTGCTGCAGCAGGGGCCCTGTCTGTTCCAAGACTTACCGTGGCTGCGTTTGACGGCATGGCGGTTGAACGCCGGATCCTAGCCGAAAAAGGGATTCCGGAGGAGGTCATTCCTACCCTGATCAAGGCTAGGAAGGATGCGATATCGAAACATTATCACCGTATATGGCGGAAATATGTTTCTTGGTGTGAGGCCAGAGCTACTCCTACGGAGGAGTTCCATTTGGGCCGTCTGCTTCACTTTCTTCAAACGGGAGTGAATTTGGGCCTAAAATTAGGGTCCATAAAGGTCCAAATTTCGGCCTTATCCATTTTACTTTCAAAGAGAATTGGCTTCTCTTCCTGAAGTACAGACTTTTGTGAAGGGAGTGCTGCATATTCAGCCTCCCTTTGTACCTCCGGTGGCGCCTTGGGATCTTAACGTGGTATTAAGTTTCCTCAAGTCACCTTGGTTTGAACCACTCAAAACAGTGGAGTTGAAATACCTCACTTGTAAAGTGGTCATTTTGTTGGCCTTAGCTTCTGCAAGGCGTGTTTCGGAATTAGCGGCTTTATCATATAAAAGCCCATACCTGATTTTTCACGTGGATAGGGCAGAGTTGAGGACTCGTCCTCAATTTCTGCCCAAGGTGGTCTCATCTTTTCATATGAACCAACCTATTGTCGTGCCTGTGGCTACACGGGACTTGGAGGACTCAGTCCCTAAATGTGGTCAGGGCTTTGAAGATTTACGTGACCAGAACAGCTAGGATCAGGAAGACTGAAGCTCTGTTTGTTCTGTATGCGGCCAACAAGGTTGGCGCTCCTGCTTCAAAGCAGACAATTGCTCGCTGGAACTGTAACACGATTCAGCAGGCGCATTCTATGGCAGGATTGCCATTGCCTAAATCGGTTAAGGCCCATTCCACTAGGAAGGTGGGCTCTTCTTGGGCGGCTGCCCGAGGGGTCTCGGCACTACAACTGTGCCGAGCTGCAACTTGGTCGGGGTCAAACACCTTGGCAAAGTTCTATAAGTTTGATATCCTTGCTGAGGAGGACCTCCTGTTTGCTCAATCGGGTGCTGCAGAGTCATCCGCACTCTCCCGCCCGTTTGGGAGCTTTGGTATAATCCCCATGGTCCTTACGGAGTCCCCAGCATCCTCTAGGACGTTAGAGAAAATAGAATTTTACTTATCGGTAAATCTATTTCTCGTAGTCCGTAGAGGATGCTGGGCGCCCGTCCCAAGTGCGGACTTCTTCTGCAAGACTTGTATATAGTTATTGCTTACATAAGGGTTATGTTATAGTTGGTCGGTCTTGAACCGAGGCTATGTTACTTGTTCATACTGTTAACTGGGTAGTTTATCAGTTATACGGTGTGATTGGTGTGGCTGGTATGAATCTCGCCCTTGGGTTACATAAATCCTTTCCTCGTACTGTTCATATCCTCTGGGCACAGTTTCTCTAACTGAGGTCTGGAGGAGGGACATAGAGGGAGGAGCCAGTGCACACCCAAAATCCAAAGCTTTCTTAAAGTGCCCTATCTCCTGCGGAGCCTGTTTATTCCCCATGGTCCTTACGGAGTCCCCAGCATCCTCTACGGACTACGAGAAATAGATTTACCGGTAAGTAAAATCCTATTTTTTGACGCCCACGGCACCCTGGGATTTGAATGTTGTGTTGGAGTTTCTAACAGTCCTCCTGGTTTGAACCACTGGTGACGGTAGAAGACAAGTACCTCATGTAGAAGATGGTGATGCTGTTAGCCCTTGCTTCTGCTCGACGTGTCTCAGAATTGGGGTCCTTGTATAAAAGTCCATACTTGGTCTTTTATGAGGACAGAGCGGAGTTCAGGACTAGGCAGCAGTTCCTGCCGAAGGTTGTCTCTGCGTTCCACTTAAATTAACCTATTTTGGTTCCATCAGGTTCTGGCACTTCTGCTCCTCCGGAGGCATTGTATGTGGTGCGAGCCTTTAAGATCTATGTCAAGGTAACGGCTCAGATCAGAAAGACATATTCTTTGTTCGTGCTCTATGATGCACAGAAAAAGGGTTGGCTTGCTTCAAAGCACTCTATTGCTTGTTGGCTTAGGCTTATTATCCATCAGGCCTATGTGTAGGCAGCCTTACCTGTTCCACAGTCTCTGAAGGCCCACTCTACAAGATTGGTGTGCTCTTCCTGGGCGGCTGCCCGTGGTTTCTCGGCTTCGCAACTATGCTGAGCTGCTACCTGGTTGAGGAAGAACACCTTTTGTGAAGTTCTACCGGTTTGATACCCAGTTTGGGCAGGCGGTGCTGCAGCAGTCTCCGCCCGTTCCCGTCCGTTCTAGAAGCTTTGGGATGTCCCCATCGTACGAAGTCTCTCCAATATCCCTTATGAATGCTATAGAAAATAGGATTTTAATTACCTGCCGATAAATCACCACTGTTGGTCGACAGTAACTAGGTCGACATGGTCTAGGTCGACATGAGTTTTCTATGGGGGGTTTTGTGTCGTTTTCTCCATACAGTAACCGGGATCCCCATTTAGTGCATTGTGTTCCCTCGCATGCTTCAGGTAAGGTGCCTCGCGCCGCTGCACTCTGCACAGCGGACCCAATTGTAGTCCGCGTGGATCGTGAAGTATGCAAAAGTTTAAAAATAATAATAAATTTTTTTTTAAAAACCTCATGTCAACCTTTTGGCCTGTCAACCTTTTGGCCTGTCTACCTAGAGACTGTCGACCAATAGTGGCCATCCTAGAGACCGGATACCATCCTTGTGATCAGTGTAGTTTCTGCCACACTTTCCTAGCATTCTGTGAAAGAACATTTCCTCTCAAATGGTAAGGAAACAGCAGGCCCCTCTATTTGGACATTCTCTCTCTTGCCTATCGGGTGGGCTTTTATGGCATTCTTTCCTTTTTGGAAGGGCTGAGGTTTTGAACCCACAAATGGAAGGCCCAGCATATTGGTTCCTTTCCTTTTTCTTTTGGGCCTACCTGGGTGTGACATTGAGTGTTCTATGCGGAGGTTCTGGTAGTAATAAGCCCATTGGTTCAAGTGTCCTGAGGTTTTGGCTACATTTTTCTCTCCAATATCCCTTATGAATGCTATAGAAAATAGGATTTTAATTACCTGCCGATAAATCACCACTATTGGTCGACAGTAACTAGGTCGACATGAGTTTTCTGTGGGGGGTTTTGTGTCGTTGTCTCCATACAGTAACCGGGAACTCCGATTAGTGCATTGTGTTCCCTCGCATGCTTCAGGCAAGGTGCCTCGCGCCGCTGCACTCTGCACAGCGGACCCAATTGTAGTCTGCTTGGATCGTTAAGTATGCAAAAGTTAAAAGAAAAAAAAAGAAACACATTTTTTTTTTTAAAAAAACCTCATGTCTACCTTTTGGCCTGTCGACCAATAGTGGCCGTCCTAGAGACCGGATACCATCCTTGTGATCGGGGTAGTTTCTGCCACACTTTCCTAGCATTCTGTGAAAGAACATTTCCTCTCAAATGGTAAGGAAACAGTAGGTTCTCTTCACAATTTATCCACTGCAGTGGCCCAGTCAATACATTGGCAAGGATTCTTTTTACAGGCCCCTCTATTTGGACATTCTCTTTTGCCTATCGGGTGGGCTTTTATGGCATTCTTTCCTTTTTGGAAGGGCTGAGGTTTTGAACCCGCAAATGGAAGGCCCAGCATATTAGTGCCTTTCCTTTTTCTTTTGGGCCTACCTGGGTGTGACATTGAGTGTTCTATGCGGAGGTTCTGGTAGTAATAAGCCCATGGGTTCAAGTGTCCCGAGGTTTTGGCTACATTTTTTATTTTTTTTAGACAGGTCATTGTTTTTACTTCAGAGGGTTCTACTCCTCCCACCATTTCTGTCCTGGAGCAGGAGGGGGTAGCAGTGCCCAAGACTGAACTTTGAAAACAAAAAACAAAGGCAGATAACCCCTGCGACTTTTATCTCAGGGCTGCAGCACCTACACAGTTTCTGTAGCTGGAGTCAGCATTGGCGTTGGGGCTGCCCTAGACAGGCAATGGCTTGTTTGCATAATGGTCTGTCATCCTGAGGAGTAGATTGAGCATGTCCACATCCTTTGGACTGTAGCCGGGATGTTTGCTATTATCGTCATACTGAGGTTGTCATTTTTGCACCTGGGGCTGGTGGGGAGGACGGGGGTGGCAATGGGAGGACCGCTGCATGTCAGCCCCTCCTATTCTGTTCAGGAGTCTAGGAACATTTTTTGCTATATGCTTCCTTGGGGGACTCTAGCCTACTTTGCTGCATCTCTGCTCATTGTAGAGTATTTATAGGAGACCCATGTGTTATCACTTTAGGGCCATTGAACGTCTTTTCTATCTTAGAGACCTTTCCATGGAGTGTTCTAGCTACCTGAATTACTTTCCTCCTTTGGAGCATATTCAATCAGGGGATTGCATTGTTTGCTTAAGCGAACTGTGTGCTAGTTGATGGTGTGGTCTGTTGCTCCTCTTATTACAGTGGCCAGGTTTTTCTGTGGTATTTTCACGTACCTCATCTTGCTAGCTTTTAAGCAGTGCATTTCCTCTGTTTATCCAGGTGTGTGGGTGTCTTTTAGCGATGGCTTGAGCTATGTGGATGTACTTTACTAATACTGCATCTGTACATGATGTGGTTAGCCTTTTAGTGTCCGGCGTGTATGTGTCCCTTGATGTGTGGGATCCGTGCTGCTTTACACAGTTTGGTTTCTGCGTCTGTTAGGCTCTCTATGCAAGTTGTGGTTTTGCCATTTGGCTGGTAGATACATAATTAACATTGGTTCCATGTTACTTGCTTAATATACCGATCAGCAATATTATTTCCTATAACAAAAGGGTCAAGGATATCTTTAGCACCCGTGTGAGATTTACTTTACCCCTTTAAGAAAATGTCCGCGTTCAGCCAGCATCCCGCGCGGCTGCCGAACTCCGGCGTCCTTACATCTGTCCCTAAATATCTATTTGCCAAAATAGCATAATTTGAAGGATTTTAATGAGTTTGTACATGAGCTTGACTGGACTTAAATTAATTTATTTATTTATTTATGTATAGGCAGAGAGAGTACATGAGTTAAATGAAGAGATTGGAAAGCTGCTGGCCAAAGCTGAACAACTAGGAGCAGAAGGAAATGTTGAAGAGTCACAGAAGGTGATGGATGAAGTTGAAAACACCAGAACTCAAAAGAGAGAAGCTGAGGTTTGTAATACTTCTGATGAAACGGTTTGTTCTTGTGAATATTATGCACTTCTATTACACACTCATAATTAACAAAATTAACACTTTTTATGTACATAAGTGCGATTTCCTAAATCATAGCCCCCAAATTCTGTTATCTCTGTGTGGTTGTGTGTGTGTGTGTGTGTGTGTGTGTGTGTGTGTGTGTGTGTATACATGTATGTATTTAATTATTTGTGTGTGTATATATGTGTGTGTATGTGTGTATATATATATATATATATATATATATATATATACACACACACACACACACACACACACACACACACACACACACACACACACGTCCATAAATATTGGGACATTGACACAATTCTCATTTTGGGCTCTATACACAACCACAATGGATTTGAAATGAAACAAACAAGATGTGCTTTAATTGCAGACTTTCCGTTTTAATTTGAGGGTATTTACATCCAAATCAGGTGAACGGTGTAGGAATTACAACGGTTTCTATATGTGGCCACTTTTTAAGGGACCAAAAGTAATGGTTCAAACTTTCACTTTTTAATACTTTGTTGCAAATCCTTTGCAGTCAATTACAGCCTGAAGTCTGGAATGCATAGACATCACCAGACGCTGGGTTTCATCCCTGGTGATGCTCTGCCAGGCCTCTACTGCAAATGTCTTCAGTTCCTGCTTGTTCTTGGGGCATTTTCCCTTCAGTTTTGTCTTCATCAAGTAAAATGCATGCTCAATCGGTTCAGGCCATTGTGGTGGTGTATAGAGCCCAAAATATGATCTAATATGTGTATGTATATATATTCTAAATTTCTGCTATGGGGTACACTGGGCTCCATAAGGATTAACATCGGGGTGTAGAGTAGGATCTTGATCCGAGGCACCAACAGGCTCAAAGCTTTGACCTTCTTCCCAAGTTGCATAGCTCCGCCTCCTATATCACCTCGCCTCCGTGCACAGGAGCTCAGTTTAGTAGTTGGTGCCATGCAGTAAGCAGGCACATAACAGGGGGGCTGATCCAGCAGCCCTGAGAGAAGCTTTTAAAGAATATTGAAGACTTCAAGGGCTACATCAGAGACACTGACTGTTTTAGATGTCAGACATCTCCTGCTGCAGCTCCATCACCTCCCCCAGCTGCGCTGTACACTCCACGCCCTGGTTGCTGGGTACCTACAGCGGAGTCTCCGGCTTTCTTCCAAGTTAGTCACACACACGACCGCTGCTCTCCCGGATTGCTGATGTGGACACTGTGGTAGTACAGGAACCCCACTAGACCACCAGGGCATGGGCACAGGTTGGTTTTCTCTCATAAAACCGTTTTATTAAGCCCCCCAGTACCCGGTGGTGAAGTCAAGCAGGGGGATAAGGCTTTGACCTGTAGCCCCTCCCCCAGCCCCTGGGCGCCATTTAGAGTAAATGTTCCCGCCCTGGAGCTGCATATCTCTCTCTCCCTCACTCCCTGTCGGTGTTTGGGCGCCATTATAGCAAGCAGAGCTGATACTGGGACTGTTTGGGCCAGCACTGTGCATTTTACAGTACACTTAAGTATTCTACATGTCTGCTGACAGTGTTAGTTAAGAAAAAGTGCATTTAGTCAGGGTTATTTAGTACAAGTACCCTGTGATATACATCCAGTCTTTACTGTGTATTGTTATATCTATTAAGTGTATAGCTATACATAGTACTACTCCATATTGCAAGTCCAGTGCAGTTTTATTGCATGTCATGATTTCTGCATTGTACAAACTGTGACTGTGTGTGTGCATATAGCTGCTGTGTGACCTCCATTTCGTGTATCTCACTCAGATTGCTATCCCTATATTCTACAACCTGAGGGGGCTAAGTGTGTCAGGTTTATCATAATATAGGCAGGTCACAGGATATACTCAGTGTGTATTTTTCGCTGTGATTTTTAGTCCCCACATACCTCTTGAATTCCCTGTTTGTGTTGATGCACTACACAGGGGGTTCTTGTCAGGTATTCTGCTGCTGATATTGTACTGTGTTGCCTTGCATTGAGCTTTTGATTGTCAGCTACAAAGGGCAACGGAACTGGGGCTGATGCCACATTGCGTGGTGTTGACGCTGCAGACACATTTGAGGATAACATAGCAGCTGAGGGTTCAGATTCTGGGGGTTCCTTACCCCCCAGTGGGACTGTAGCAACGGGGGTGCAAAATGACCCACCTTGGGCTACCTTCTCCACGCTATTGAATACGCTGGTAACTAGACTAACGCCCCCTATGGGACCTCCTGTGCCGGTACAACCGCTTATGGTCCCCGCGGTTAACCCGCCATGGCCAGATCAGCTATCCAATCGGTTACAGCAATTGAACTAATCACTGACTGCTCAAAAGTCTAACCCTCGCCCGTCAAAACCAAGGGGTCCTCTAAGCGGGCAGTTACTTCCTCACAATCCACCAACGTCCCAGACACCTCGTCTGATGAGGATGGTGTTTATACGGACCCCACAGATTCATATCCTGATGCTTCTGATGGGGAAGTTGTTTCACAGGTGGATGTTCCTGACTTGTTAGAGGCTATCAGACTCATTCTTCAGGTTGATGATGAACCGGAGCCTGACACTGCCCCTAAGAAACCGGACAGATTTAAACGTCAGAAGGTGGTTAAACAAAGTTTTACCTCACTCTGAACATTTAGTTGACATAAGTCAGGAGTCCTGGGAAAATCCAGGAAAGAAGTTCACGCCTCACAAGAAGATGCTGGCTCGCTACCCCCTCACTGCGGAGCTTAGTAAAAATTGGGAAACACCCCCGCCAGTGGATTCGCAATTGGTGCGGCTGGTAGTATCCTCAGCTCTGCCTGTAACTACCATCATGTCCTTGAGAGAGCCGACGAACAAGCGTGTGGAGGGTTGTTTAAAAGCAATCTACACCCTAAACTGTGCGGTGCATAGGCCCACTATTGCAGCGACATGGGCTGTGGAAGCGTTGGCTCAGACGCTGGAGGCGGAGTTGCCTTCCAATGCCTCTGATCATGCCAGACAATGCCTTTTGTATATTGTTACAGCGTCTCATTACATTAAAGAGGCGGCTTCTGATGCCGGTATTCTGGCGGCCAAGGCTTCTACTACATCTATTTTGGCTCGCCGAATTCTCTGGTTACGGTCCCGGTCTGTGGACATACACTCTAAGAAAACCCTGGAGGTACTCCCCTTCAAAGGAGACATTCTTTTCGGAGTAGACCTCAACCAGATAGTGGCTAATTTAGCGTCTGCTAAAACAGCATGTCTTCCTAGTACTGCGCCTTCGGTGCCGAAGGCTAAGAGTACTTCCTTTCGCTCCTTTCGTCCTTCAGGGAAAGCAAAAGGTCAGGCGTACCCAAAACAGGTTCACACTTCCAAACCCAATAAGCCCAAACGGGCCTGGGCTGCCCGTCAGCCTGCTTCCAAAACTGACAAGCCTGCTGCATGACGCAGGGAGAGATAACCAGTACCGGCCGCTAAAGTGATTGCGATTACTGATAAAGACCAAGCCTACTGACGAAGTCGAATGACGAAACGCGTATGGGCGTGGTCTGACGTGGATTTGAAACTGAGAATACTGCTTTGCACAGCGGGGTAAAATTCTTATGCTGGTTATACAAGCGGTGGTTTGACCGCCTTTTATGGTACGGGTTTTTTACTTGTGACCGATCTGGATT
The DNA here is from genome assembly GCF_028390025.1 of Pseudophryne corroboree. Taxonomy (NCBI): domain Eukaryota; kingdom Metazoa; phylum Chordata; class Amphibia; order Anura; family Myobatrachidae; genus Pseudophryne; species Pseudophryne corroboree. The sequence goes on from NC_086452.1 coordinate 297,250,312, forward strand.
TTTTAAAATAAAAATCATTGTACTCTTTTAATGCACTATTGGCGCTCCCTGCTTCTTCAATCGTTTGGCGCATATATATATATATATATATATATATATATATATATATATATATATATATATATAACATGCCCAAAGTGACATGAGTCTACTGGGTCCTAGAGTCAAAGCTATGTCGATTTCTGCTTGACGTGTCCCGTAGAATATGCAATGGACAGATGATGCCAACTTAAGAGGCATATGGAAGGCTGAGGATTGTGTGGAGAAGGGTTCTCGGACCTGGTCTCCACAGCTATAGCTGGTAATTCTGATATTTTGCCTTATATTCCTGCACAGCCTAGGAAAGCACGACATTATCAAATGCAGCCTTTCGAACAAAGAAACAAGAAAGTCCGAGGTGCGTCCTTTCTTGCCAGAGGCAGGGGCAAAGGAAAGAAGCTGCACAACACAGATAGTTCCCAGGAACAGAAGTCCTCCCCGGCCTCTACAAATTCCACCGCATGTCGCTGGGGCTCCACAGGCGGAGCTAGGCCCGGTGGGGGCACGCCTTCGTAAGTTCAGCCACAAGGTGGTTCACTCCCTGTTAGATCCCTGGGCAATAGATATTGTGTCTCAGGGATACAAGCTGGACTTTGAGGAGATGCCCCCTCACCGACGGCCCTGCCGGCTCCCCCCCACGAGAGGGAAACAGTGTTAACTGCAATTCACAAATTGTATCTTCAACAGGTGGTGGTCAAGGTTCCCCTCCTTCAACAAGGAGGGGGTTATTATTCGACCATGTTGTAGTCCCGAAACCGGACGGTTCGGTCAGACTCGTATTGAATTTAAAATCCCTGAACATATACCTGATAGGGTTCAAGTTCAAGATGGAATCGCTAAGAGCGGTCATTGCAAGCCTGAAAGGGGGAGATTTTATGGTGACTCTGGACATAAAGGATGCATACCTTCATGTCCCCATTTATCCACCTCATCAGGCATACCTCAGAATTGCGGTACGGGATTGTCATTACCAATTTCAGACGTTGCCGTTTGGTCTCTCCACGGCCCCGAGAATATTCACCAAGGTAATGGCGGAAATGATGGTGCTCCTGCGGAAGCAAGGTGTCACTATTATCCCGTACTTGGACGATCTCCTCATAAAAGCGAGATCAAGAGAGCAGTTGCTGAACAGCGTATCACTTTCTCTGGAAGTGTAACGGCAACACGGCTGGATTCTATATATACCAAAGTCGCAGTTGGTTCCTACAGCTCATCTGCCTCTCCTAGGCATGATCCTTGACACAGACCAGAAAAGGGTTTATCTCCCGATAGAGAGAGCTCAGGAGCTCATAACACTGGTCAGGAATCTATTAAAACCAAAACAGGTGTCAGTGCATCACTGCACTCGAGTCCTGGGAAGGATGGTGGCATCATACGAGGCCATTCCCTTCGGCAGGTTCCGTGCGAGGACCTTCCAATGGGACTTAATGGACAAATGGTCCGGATCACATCTTCAGATGCATCGGTTAATCACCCTATCCCCCAGGGCCAGGGTGTCTCTCCTGTGGTGGCTGCAGAGTGCTCAGCTTCTCGAAGGTTGCAGATTCTGCATTCAGGACTGGGTCCTGGTGACCACGGATGCAAGCCTCCGAGGGTGGGGGGCAGTCACACAGGGAAGAAATTTCCAAGGGCTGTGGTCAAGTCAGGAGACTTGCCTTCACATGAACATCCTGGAACTAAGGGCCATATACAACGCCCTACGTCAAGCGGAGTCCCTACTTCTGATTCAGTCAGACAACATCACCGCAGTGGCTCATGTAAACCGCCAAGGCGGCACAAGGAGCAGGGTGGCGATGGTAGAAGCCACCAGAATTCTTTGCTGGGCGGAGAATCACGTAAGCGCACTGTCAGCAGTGTTCATTCCGGGAGTGGACAACTGGGAAGCAGACTTCCTCAGCAGGCACGACCTCCACCCGGGAGAGTGGGGACTTCATCAAGAAGTCTTCACGCAGATTGCAAGTCGGTGGGAACTGCCACAGGTGGACATGATGGCATCCCGCCTCAACAAAAAGCTGCAGAGATATTGCGCCAGGTCAAGAGACCCTCAGGCGATAGCTGTGGACGCACTGGTGACACCGTGGGTGTTCCAGACGGTCTATGTATTTCCTCCTCTTCCTCGCATACCCAAGGTGCTGAGAATCATAAGAAAAAGAGGAGTGAGAACAATACCCATTGTTCCGTATTGGCCAAGAAGTACTTGGTATCCAAATCTGCAAGAAATGCTCACAGAGGACCCGTGGCCTCTGCCTCTAAGACAGTACTTGTGCAACAGGGGCCTTGTCTGTTCCAAGACTTACCGCGGCTGTGTTTGACGGCATGGCGGTTGAATGCCGGATCCTAACAGAAAAAGGCATTCCGGATGAGGTCATTCCTACGCTGATAGAGGCTAGGAAGGATGTGACGGCTCAACATTATCACCGTATATGGCGGAAATATGTGGCTTGGTGTGAGGCCAGG